>NC_060884.1:545000-562500 GCF_014805685.1 Silurus meridionalis | reverse complement strand
GCGGGCCGGACAGGGACGTACAAAGGGCTGGATGTGGCCCACGGGCCGTAGTTTGTCCAGGTCTGCATTAAAATGTCACATGGTACAAAAATCCAAACATCTCATCAAGTCACATAAATAACAGTGAAGTTTGGATTCTGAAGTGACAGAATGTGAAGGAGGATTTTTCTCTCTCTTACCTGTGACACTGATTGTGAATTTTATTAGATCTTCACCCAGGCTGGTCCTGATGTCATATTCATATTCACCTTCATCTGAGATGGCAGTGTTCTGAAGCTGTAATGATGAACCACCTAGAACTTTAAATCGTGGGTCTCCTGCGATTGTGTTCTCGTGTGGTTGGTATATGAAACAGGGTTTTTCCTCTTCAAGCCGCTTTAAAACCACTGTGTTAATAGAAACAGGCTTTTTCTGAGACTCGATGCTGCACGGGATGTTTGTGTTCTGACTGATGACTCCTACTGCAGACTCACATTTCAGTTTAAACAGAGCTGAAAATGAAAATCAATCAGGGCATCAAATATCAAAGGATCTACCAAGAAACCAACAGTATCTCCAAAACCAAAAATCTCTAAAAAGTGTATGAATTCTATCATATCTGGCTTTTTGGGAAATGGTTCCCCCTATTCAACTCCACCTACTAAGTGATGAAGCTTTTATAGAGAACATTTCAGCTTAACTTGAAGTTCATGTTGGTATTATTCTCCATTTTAAACTTGGCTTTATTGTGTGGTCATGAGGGAACATTCTCTTATACTTCATACTCACAAAAAGCACAAAACCTGATGATCTAACAGCGTTTAACACGTCACACTAATGAGGCAATGTAAAGAAAAATAAAGCATTTTCTACATTTCTGCTTAAGTAAAGAAAAATGAGGTGTTTGATATGATGAACGTTTGTCTTTAAATATATCAATATTCTCTGGTAGACAGCAACATTTTACTGTCTTTACTCACATACCAACATTTTTCTGTAACATCTTGAGATTCTGTTCCTCTTTTTTTAAAGACGTGTTATGTTTAAACCGCAACAATTTAACATTCAGTGTAATATCACACTTACTGTCAGCTGACTTTCCAAAACCTACAGACATCAACACAAAGAACAGAAGATTGTTTCTGCACCAAAGAGGATTTAATGCCATTTTGATCGTTTTTGAAGAGGAGAAACATGTGCTTTATTTCCCCTGAGAGGGGGCAGAGTGTAAAACGAAAGTCACATCAGGTAAAGGAAATAGACAGATGTGCTGTGTTGACAGTAAGCACCTCCTCTATGTGATCTGTGCTCAGAATATTCACTTCAATTTCATATCACTTTTCCATACACTTACAGTCCACTTTATTAGATACTTTCAAGATCTTCAGTTAATGTTCACCTCAAACATCATGGAAATGCTGAAGCTTTAACCGTGTCATGGTGTTGTGGTGTTTGTTAACTGTTAACCTTCAGTTGTTGCTATTGATAGAAATTTATTTCAGATTTTCTGAAATAAACTGCAAATTTCCCTGGATTGGGTCCTTAAACTAGTCCAGTTGTGAACACATTCAGCGCAGCATGTGACGCCTTCAAACAGAAAATATTCATACTGTAGTTAATACCTGAACAGTTCATTTGTTCATTTTTAATACATTTGCAAATATGAGTTTATATTACAATTTGTTTATTTGTTTACTTGAACCAGTTTAACTGTGCATCAGAAGGTCATGGGTTCGAATCCCAGCACTGCCAGGTTGCCACTGGGCCTGTAAATAAACTACAGTATAGTGAAGTAAAGTTTAATAGATTCATTTTATTTTATATTTTTAATATTGATATTTAGTTTGTAGTAAAATATACTTCAGTTCATGTACTCATGCAGGTATTACTGTAGTATTATTATTATAGCACAGCGTAAAAACGTCTTTTGAAGCTGAACGTTCCTTATATAGTCACAGATACTTGTCTTCTTTAAATAAACATTTCTCTCTGCTCTTTACACTGTGGTTAAAACCTGTGTGTGAGTCACCATATAACACCGACATGGGCTG
Organism: Silurus meridionalis; assembly: GCF_014805685.1. Taxonomy (NCBI): domain Eukaryota; kingdom Metazoa; phylum Chordata; class Actinopteri; order Siluriformes; family Siluridae; genus Silurus; species Silurus meridionalis. Next base: position 560,470 of record NC_060884.1, on the reverse strand, counting down.
AGAAACTCATATATGAGCTGTTGGATCTCACACGCTTCTCCTGGCCTGCTTTTGTTTCCGGTTTGATGATTTAAACGTCTCAGGGTACAAGTTTGGAAATGATGTAATGACCAGAACTTTGTGCCCTCCCTTTAAATTAAATAAAGAAACCAGAGAATAAATGAAAACAGGTTAGCAAAATATTTGTGTGTGTGTGTGTGTGTGTGTGTGTGTGTGTGTGTGTGTGTGTGTGTGTGTGTGTGTGTGTTTGGTGTATCCACAAACTCTTTCCCTTCACTCCTCACCTTCCCCCATCCACAACTCAGAGTCCTGTTTGACACAAACATAAAACATAATACAAACATAATACTGTTTGGGAAAAAGAGACTGCACTAAATGACTGGACTCGAGTGGGAGATGATTGTATACTTTAACTGAGGTCTGGGCGGCAGTGCGGCAAAGTGGTGAGCAGTGTGGCCTCACAACTGACCTCCTGGGCTGAGGGTTTGTGTCCTGACTTCATGTGTGTGTGTGTGTGTGTGTGTGTGTGTGTGTGTGTGGAGTTTCCATTTCCTCCCTGTGCTTGGTGGGTTTTCTCCTAAGGTTCCCCCCACAGTCCAATACCAGGCTAACTGACATTTCCAAACTGCCCAGAGTGAGTGTGTGTATGTGTTTGTGTTTATGTGATGGATTGCCACCCTGGTCAGGGTGTACCTGGCTGTGGCTCTGGACCCGCTGTAGAATAAGCACTGTAGTGAGTTACAGAATAAATCAGATCCAATATCTGTAACTTCTTTAATAATTGCTTTATTTTTTGTGTTATATTTATTTATCGTGTTGGTAGAAATGTTGTATCAAAGTGGCTCACTGTCGCCACCTGCTGGTGGAAAAGGTGTGTGTAGATTACTTTTCAATGTTTTCAATGCAATTATTGTAAAAGGTTTTTGATTAGTTGGTGTTTCCCCTAAAATTCATGCATTTCCTCATTCTGCGTTGATCAGCTGGTTTTGTTTAAGGCATATAAAGTGACATTACAGGGAGACTACCATATTTTCGAAATGTTTATGTGTAAAATGCACAATAAAATCAACTGATCTGGTGACGTCTCTCTTATATTTCATACAATTTGACTGTTTTGGCTTTTTTTTGGGAGGCAAGTTTCTTATTTTGGGTTTGTTTTTGCGAGATCTGGCAACACTGCTATGGAGTTACATAAGACAGTTCATATTAGTAACAAGCTGCTGAAGGAGCAAAGAACATGTCCATGATGAACTTACAACATGAACTTCCAGAAACTGATGTCCTGGTTCTGTTCTGTACTGTTCTGTGCTGTTCTGTACTGTTCTGTGCTGTTCTTTACTGTACTGTTCTGTACTGTTCTTTACTGTACTGTTCTGTACTGTGCTGTTCTGTACTGTTCTGTTCTGTACTGTTCTGTACTGTTCTGTGCTGTTCTTTACTGTTCTGTACTGTTCTGTGCTGTTCTGTACTGTGCTGTTCTTTACTGTTCTGTACTGTTCTGTTCTGTACTGTTCTGTGCTTCAATGTTTGTTAAACTGTTCTCTAAAGTTCGCTTGTAGTAAATAAAGCTCGCTATATTTCCAGAACGCTGTGTGTTTCAGACATTTCCTGGTTTAAATACATCCAAAAGAAACAGTGCAAATAAACAAAAGTTTCATTTCTGAAGCTCACAGACGTCCAAAATGTGAGACCAAAACCAGGTCAGAGAGCAGGTGGAGGTCAGGCGATGTGCAGAGAGCAGAAACTGAGCTGGACCAAGAACAAACCTGAGGAAACCAGACACTAGAACAAAACCAGAGACACTGAGACCAAACACGAGGCTTAGAGAAGTTACTTACAGATTCTTAAATCATCTTCATAATATTGTAAATATTTTATTAAAAAAAGAAGTGCGTTACAGGTTTTTCGACTGAAGAAAAATATTTGAGATAAAAAAAATACCATTATACAGTCATCTTTTTTACAGTAAAATATTCTGTATATATATATATAATACAAAATAAAATACATGTAACTGCTGAGTAAACTGTAAAACACTGTTTTGTGGGTCTGATGGTGAATGCTGGTGTTATGAATTTCTTAATGAACGTCTTTAAGTATGAAGTTTATTTAAGCCATATCTGAGCTACTTCTACCAGGAGGTTACGACTCGAAGACTTCCAAAAAGAGTTATGATTATGTTTAGAATGAACCCAGATCAACTCAGATCAGTACAGGAAACAAATAATACCATTAAAAAGCACCTTTAAACATAAAAACCTTTTCTTTATACTTCAAAAACAAAAAACCTCCACACACTAAACTTTATATTATTGATCATTAATGTTTATCTACAGAATAACAGCATCCCACTCAGGAAACAAAGCTCCGATATTAAAACTGTGTGACAGATACGAGCATCCTGTCTTATCATCACATCTATAAACTTCTATAAAGAGAAAGAATTTTAAAAGAAGATGTGATGATTGTGTCTGTAAACTCAGCGTCATGTAATAAAGCTTTTACAGAACGATTCATAAAATCAGACGAGACTCTGTCACATTCTCTTCAGGCATCAGCTGCTTCTTATATGGATTATTAACAGGTTCATTCAGTGCTGAAAAACAAACAACAACAAGATCAAACTTTACAAAGCACATTTTTACAAACATTTTCTACAAAATATCATTTAGTAGAATTTAATAGATGTTTATTAAATAAATCCTGCTTAATAAACTCTTCACACTTTACTCTAAATCAAACCAGTGTGATCAAATTCTGTTCAGCTGCTGCAGATATAATAGAAATAATAGAGTTTATAGCTTTTGAACAAGGAGTTGTTGCTCCACTTTATATGAAAACCACAGAAATATTTCCATCATAGAAGAAAAGGAGAATAAATGACTGTATTTCAGATTTTGCAATTGTGTCTGATTTTAGTGAACCGTTAGGAATCTGAAGTGTACCGAATTTCTCATCAACATCAGCAGGTTTAGAGAAGTTCCCTGGAAAAAAGAAATATATGAGACATTTCTGTCAGAAACACGGCCCAATACAAGATAAATAAATACAAGACTTCATACAAGAGAAAAGTAGAAAATACAGAAATTTCTTTATGTTGTCATTTTACAAACACTTTAGTAAAAATAGAGAGAGTGTGTGTGTGTGTGTGTGTGTGTGTGTGTGTGTGTGTGTGTGTGTGTGTGTGTGTGTGGGAAAGAGAGAATGTAAAGAAATATCAGTGTCCATGTTCTGGGAACACACACACACACACACACACACACACACACACACACACACACACACACACACACACACAGAGAGCTCTTACAGGGTAATTCCATAGACTTTGCTTTTCTTAACGCTGTAAAAAACAAGCACATACATCACATTACTAAAGTTTCTCTCAGGCTGGAAATCTCTGATCTTTGTACTTAAATACACACTCAGTGTGAAATTAGAGAACACACACACACACACACACACACACACACACACACACACACACACCCACACACACACACACACACCACACACACACACACACACACACACACACACACACACACACACACACACCTCACCATGGACTTTCACTTCTATATTATATTCATTTTCTTCTGCATCTATTTACATGGTAATAAACATTAAAGATGAAACACACATGGAATCGTCTTCCTCTATTGCAGTTTGGATGTAAATGGAATGTTCTGTGTCTCTTTGTATCTCAGCACAGTGAGAAGTTTCATTTCATAATTATTTAAAGTTAAAAAGAAACTTCAGTACTTACAGTGCAGGTACTTTCGTGTGAACCAGAGAACTACCAGGAGTATGATGATGAGACACCCAATCACCACCACGACAATAATGATGGTCCATGTAACACTGATTTCAGTTTTATGATCTTCTTTATGATGTTTACCATAAAAGTAAAAATGTATTTATTAATCTGGTTACAACTAAATTGTATGCACAAAAACATAAAGATGTTCAGTCAATAACACATGAAGGTCGAATGATCTGGAAAACGATCACAGTGCATCCAGATAGAATCCAATTTTACAGTCTGATACTACAATCATTCACAAGAATCTGCACTCAGTGAAATCAGAATTCTAGAAACATCTGTACATTAGTCCATAAGTATTCAGACACTTCACACCAACACTTGAAAATGAGCTCAGGTGCCTCCCATTTCTCCTGATCATTACTGAGATGTTTCTGCTCCTTGACTGGAGTCTACTTGTGGAGAAGGTTGGAGCTTGGACATGATTTAATGAGTTGGAAAGACACACACGTCTCTGTAGAAGGTCTCACAGCTGACAATGCAGATCAGAGCAAAAACCAAACCATGAGGTCAAAGTTCCAGAAGGACAACCATCACTGCAGCTCGCTAACAATCTAGGCTTCATGGCAGAGTGGATAGATGGAAACTTCTAATTGCAAAACCCATGGAAGCACCTGGAGGACTCTCAGACTGTGAGGAACAAGATTCTCTGGTATGATGAAACCAGGATTGAACTGTTTGACTCCAGTTCTAAAAGATACTGAGTAAAGTGTCTGAATACTTATGGACATGTGAGATTCAGCGTTTTTATTGTAATAAATGTACAAATGTTTCTAGAATTCTGTTTTCACTCCATCATTATGGAGAACTGAGTGCAGATTCATTAGAAAGAAAATGGATGTGAATGATTGTAGTATCAGATTGTAAAGCTGGTGAAAGTGATTTGTCTCTGAATGCAGTGTATAAAACACAATTTTACAAAATGATAACTTTCAGGAATATTGTCAAATTACTACGAGACAATAATAATAATAATAATAATAATAATAATAATAATAATCACCTTTTCTCTCCAGGTATAAGTTGCTCCCTCCTTCTTCTTGATATTTGTTGAACGAAGTAGAAGTACAAAAATACAAACATCTCATCAAGTCACATAAATAACAGTGAAGTTTGGATTCTGAAGTGACAGAATGTGAAGGAGGATTTTTCTCTCTCTTACCTGTGACACTGATTGTGAATTTCATTGTATCCCAGCCCACAGTGGTGCTGATGAAATATTTATATGCACCTTCATCTGAGATGGCAGTGTTCTGAAGCTGTAATGATGAACCACCTAGAACTTTAAATCGTGGGTCTCCTGTGATTGTGTTCTCGTGTGGTTGGTATATGAAACAGGGTTTTTTCTCTCCAATCCGCTTTATAAACACTGTGCGAATAACAGACTTATACCGAGAGTCAATGCTGCACGGGATGTTTGTGTTCTGACTGATGACTCCTACTGCAGACTCACATTTCAGTTTTAACAGACCTGATGAAGAAAAAGAAATATGATTTAATAAAAACACACCAGAAATGTATCATCAATCAGGCAACAGCTCAACATTATCCCTAATCCACTAACCCCAGGACAGTGTGCATTACTGTGAACTTTATTATAAATTGTCATGCAGCGATGAACGGAGGCGAAAGCCGGAGTATAAATCGCTGTATGTTTAATGACGAGAGAGAGAGAGAGAGAGAGAATAAGAGAGAGAGAGAGAGAGAGAGTTATACACAAACACACACACTGCAGTCCATAGAAACCCAAAGAGTGAGAGAGAGATATCTGTGGTAAGCCCTTTGGGAGGAAGTGTAGTAGTAGAGAGAGTGTGGAGTCCAAAACAGAAGGAAAGCGAAGGAATACGCATATCAACAAACATATACGAACAGTAACGGACGGAGAGTGAGTGTGAGTGAGGGGTGTATTTATGTGCTGGGGATGAGTGAGTAATGAGTCCCAGGTGTGTACAATTGAAGCCGGGAGCTTCAGAGAAAGCGGAGGCATGACAGCCGCCAAAGGGGGCATGGCAGGTGGATTCCTGACATAAATAACTTTATATAAGTTATTAAATTGATTCTTTTATTCACATTTGATGATAAAACATAAAATAATATTTTACTTACTCGCAAAAGAATTTCCAGTGTGTACAGAAAACATCAACCCAAAGAACAGGAGAGCCACTGAAGCCATGTGTCCACGTTAACGCCAGGAGACTTTACATCAAGAAGATCAGCCTGAAACACAAACAAAATATTTTACTGACCCTGAAGTTTACATTTACAGTCCGAGCAGAAAAATCCAGTTCTAAATCAATTACATCAAATCCATAAACAGAGAAAATACAAGTGTAGTTGTGTTTGGATCCATAACTGATGTTTTAATTTACTTGATTTATTGACTCATTTGTTTGTTTGAGTTGCTTTGAGTTTATGAACTTTATTTTTAATAGAGAAAATCATAAATAAAGATTAATGAAGAACACAAAATCCTGCCGTTTATCGCCTGCAATGTCTCTGTAATGTCTCTGTATTGTCTCTGTATTGTCTCTGCAACATCTCTGCAACGTCTCTGTAACGTCTCTGTAATGTCTCTGTAATGTCTTTGTATTGTCTCTGTATTGTCTCTGTAACGTCTCTGTAAAGCAGGGGGGGGCAATTAATTTTTACAGGGGCCACACCAACGATAATATTTTAGGGATGCACTGAAATGAAAATTCCTGTCTGAAACCAAAAACCGAAAGAAAAGATTGTCAATTATTAGAAGCATTGTATTTGTGGCTATGAGTGCGTACTAACCTCACTAAAATCACTGCACTGCAGTTCAAAGAATAAATCAATTACAAAAGTGTTTTATTTATCATTATAAATTATTGTTATTTATTTGTTACCATTCATAGTATTGACAGACAGACAGCAGTCAATTATTATTAGCAGCGGATCTGTTAAAGGAAAATAATTGACTGCTGAACGTTTGGAAGCTCATTCAAGTGAATGGAACGTTCTAATGTACAGCATTAAGAAGAGCCTGTAATAAGTAATATTATAATATAATCATTATTGATTATTATCATGTTCGGGATCCACGGGGAATGTTTTAAAGATCAACCCGTCGATCCACTGGAGACCACTGATCTAAACAATGAAGTCTAGAAGTTTTTGTGTGATGCCTTTTTCCTCGGCACATCACTGCAAAACTTTCCTGCCTTTTCAAAAACGTCCTCTACAGACGGAGTGCGCATGCGCGAATTCACTTTACTTTTCTGCGTCGCGTTCTTCTCATATTTAGAAGGAAATCGGGATGTTTGGATTTCAGGTGATAAATTAAACCCGACGTGGAGAAACAGATACACCCCCCTCTTGAACTTGCATATTTGGCAAATCGCTCTCCGTGGGTCTTTCTCTGAGATATTGAAATAAGTCCACACCGGAGACATGTTGCTCTGATCCAGATATCCGTGTGCTGCTGCGCTTTTTATTGCGTCATTACATTTGTGTTTCTGCGTGTTGTTTCGGTGATTTTGGTTTTTCAGCCGAATTTTCAGTGCATCCCTGTAATTAATGATTGTCCTCACGCGGGCCGGACAGGGACGTACAAAGGGCCGGATGTGGCCCGCGGGCCGTAGTTTGTCCAGGTCTGCATTAATGTCTCTGTAATGTCTCTGTAATGTCTCCACCCCACACTTTGATAGACACTAGTATAATGGGCGTTGAGCAGAACTAGTTGCAGGTCCCGAAGTTCTACCACTAGGTGTAAAGTCAACATATAACATATAATAATAATATAATAACTTTATGGAGTTACAAAAGAGAACACACCCAGAACCCGCACAGAACCCAGACACACACAGAACCCGCACAGAACCCGTCTAGAAAACGGAAAGAACACGGGGAGGAAACGGAAACACCCAGATTCCGTCCAGATTCCGTCCAGAACCCGCACCTGACGTGTGCCGCTGAAGTCTGTATGATGTGTCCTGGGTTTCTAACACACTCTGTTCTCCTGGCCCGGTTCTGGGGGTTCGGTTTGCAGTGTCCGGTACACTACAGCTCTGGATCAAAAACGAAAGCTTCAGAGAAGGAATTGTAGGGATTGGGGCGGGTCGAGTGCAGAAATAAAGAAAATGTCATGTTGTTTATTTCTGCACTCACCCCGCCCCAATCCCTACAACACATGATAGTGCATCAGGCAGACAATTCTCATCTCATCTCATCTCATCTCATCTCATCTCATGACAACTGTTACTGTTTCCATCCACAATAAAAGCAGATTCCAAAACTGTAATTTGTAATTAATTACTATTTAAACTTTTATGAAACTTTTCACAAAATCCTCCTTTATTACTGCACTTTATAATAAACTCAAACCACAGCAGGAGAGTTTCCTTCAGGGAGGAAACTGAGTCTCCATGAAGACACTGAAAATCTAAAGTTCTGAGAAAATCTTCATTTTATTCAACAACCAGAGGGTTTAGTTTTTACTGCAGATTTTAATCATTTTACTTTTTATTATTATTTATATATTTTTGATTAGTGTTTTATTATCAGGTAAATCATTTCACAAACTTTCCTTCTGTTCTGCCAAAAACACAATCACTGACTTTTGTTTAAATGTAGTTTTTCTTTCTCATGAAAATGTTTTGAATCACATTTCAGCCTTCACACTAAAGAAGTCTGAGGCCTTCAGGATCATCTCGAGTCTGTAAACTGCACAAACTCAAATCTCTTCATGTGAATTTAATCACTGTTTCTTTCGTTCCACAGCAGCTGACGGAGGAGAAGAAACTGATCTGATCACAGATACACTTATAAAGATCTTTACAAGACGGTGTTTTTGATAAAAGCTGGACATGGTGGAGAAAGTTCACCAAAACAGTTCAAAACAGTTTCATGAACCGTTTCTACTTTTGTGTTTTCTTTCCTGTAAAATTTACACAAAAACTCAAAAATTGCCTTCATCTGAAATCCCCAGGAAAACCACAATGTGCAGAAACATTACAGAGAACCGCAGGAACCCCGGGTGATGTGAGGAGGTGAATATCGATGCTTCTGCTAGAGATGATGTATGTGGAGGTGCAGTTGTGTTGAATTGTGTTCATTGTGTTTCTTGCTTTAGTGATGACATTCATTCTGACTGTATAAGATTCTGTGTGTGATTTGATACTGTAAAATCTCTGTAAGTTGTAATGTGAAATGTGTAATGTGTGTGATGTGAAGGAGGTCAGAATAAAGATGATTTTTCTTATCAGTGTTTCTTTACAGTGAAACTTCAGAAACCCACAAAGTTTCTGAAAAATGTGTTTAATTTGGTATTGATGTGTGTGTTGTTATGTTTAGGTTTTAACACTAGATGGCAGCATTCGCACTCCACAGTTCACACTTGTGTACACATTCAGCAGCTTTTTGTTGAAACGCTCATATGGGGTTCATTTCTCAGCTTCCTTACCGTCAGGTTTGGGTTAAAACTGCTGCTTCCTCATTTTACCGTCAGGTTTGGGTTAAAACTGCTGCTTCCTCATTTTACCTGTCGAGAAAATCGAGAAAAAGTAAAAATGATCCAGGAAAGTTATGTCGACTTTTATTTTCTAATACGTTACAATACTGACAAACAAAACACTCCTAAACTCTTCATGTCATTTATTTCTGGCTGTTATTAAATATAATACAGTTTGACAGTTAAATATAATATACACCATCTAATAAAAACACTATACTGTTGATATGTCAGGATTATGTGATGTTTTCTCTCTGTGTCTCCATCTGACCTGATTCTGCTCCACTTTCCTTATATGGTCACAACTTCCTGTCTTCATTAATTGATCATTCCCATTGTGTGTGTGTGTGTGTGTGTGTGTGCACATGACATTTCCCACACCTCCAACTCCACTCAGTTTAGTACATTTTTATTTGTTTTTATTTTACAGTAAAAATACAAAAATACACACAAAAACACAGGTTTGTGTAAATCAGAAGTAAGAGTGATAAACAGTAAATTAAACACCATGGCATATAAAAGGGTGGTGTTTGATACAGAATGAGCTGCATGTGTAATATAGTGCAAAAACAGACTTAAAAGTCACAGAACAGTGAAAACAAGATTTTTCATTCAGTGTTTATGTGACATTATTTTTCTGTATTATAGATTTTTCAAACAGTAATTAAACAGTTATTTAAGAAAAATTATTTTCAGTCCAGAAGCAGCATAATGAAAATAGAGAAAAAAAATCTAGATTTTAGTTAGATTTTTAGTGATTTCTAGAAATATCTCCCGAAACCTGATTTCACCTGAGTCTGATTTCACTCTTGCAGGTTTTTCTCTCACACTGATCTGATTCTGCACACACTAATAAACACAATGAATTCAAACTGTTTCTTTAGATTTATTTTAAAGTGAAATTTACTGCACTCTAAAATCTCCTGAGGGCATTTATTTTACAGTAAAGGGCCGTGCCAGGGGGCCCATGTAGGCTTCATCCTTCTGAGTTTAATACCGGTCCCATCCAGCAGGGGGCTCAGTCTTTAGTGCTCTAGTTCGGCTGCGTTATTTATTATATATATTTTTTTTATCTTTATTTATGTTTAAAAAATGTGTATTATTTATTGATTAATTTATTTACATTACAGCTTCTAGAATAGTAGCGTTTTTTCAGTGACGGCATTCTGGAGATTCTCTATGTACAGTTTTAAACTTTGGCCTTTTTATGGGCTGTAAAAAGTGCACAGGGTGTGTGTGTGTGTGTGTGTGTGGGTGTGTAAGATTGGGGCTGAGATAAAACTTGACATTATAATGTAAATAAAGCAGGTTTGATGCAGCAGCACCAGAGGCACGTCGCTGTTTTAGTGAACATGTAATGGAAGTTTCCTCATAGTATTCAATCTTTTTACATACTTAATCAATAATGTAACCTCAGACTCTGGAACAATGAGACACCTGTTAGTAGTTTCCTGGTGTATTATTCACCAGAGTGTGTTATTCAGCAAACACAGGAAGAAGATTATGGTTGTTATATGTGTGTACTACAGGAAAAACTTGTTACTGGAGAATTCAGCACACAGATAATCGTCTCGGCTCATTCTATCAGATTAACCAGAAAGGAAAAGAAATAAACACAAATTATACAACAAATACAACTGAGTTCAAACTAAACTTTCACTTTTTGTTTTTCCATCAGTCTGTATTTCTCCAAATCTCACACTGTGGAATTTTCCCAGTCTGTGGGAAAATGTTTCCTCCTTCCCCCATCCTGTCCCCCTGCACCCACCCCTTCCTACACAACACAATCTGTACTGGCCTTTAATGTCACATTAATATCTGCGCTAAAGAGTCGCATGACATTAAACAATAACTGGCTTGTTTTTGATACGAATGGAATCTATTTAGTCGAGAGTAAAGTTTTGCCGTGACTGAGCACCGCGTTATTGACTTCTGTATGTAATTTACATTGCACAAATGTTACACAGAGAAATCCTGTCTTCCATCAGCTGTTTCCTTATAAACACTTCCCTCCAGGCCTGAAAAACACACAATACAAAATAATCACACAACCAATATAAAACAACACACAATACACAAACTAATGAGTGTGTATATGTGTGTGTGTGTGTGTGTGTGTGTGTGTGTGTTAGTAATGTTATATACATTTCATTATATACAAATATTTAAATTATATGTTTGTATAAATGTGTTATATTACTACAGTATAGAATGAATAGCTTCTGACATATTATTAATATTATAATTATTAGTGAAGTATATTACATCATTTTATAATGTATTTAATATTAACATTTGTAAAAAAATGTATAGTTGCTTGTATTATTAATACACACACATATTTTGTATATATATATATATATATATATATATATATAGTAGTAATATAATAAACAGTAGTGTTTGTATTGCTACATTATTATTATTATTATTATTATTATTATGAAATGATATATGTATTAATAATGTTATTATATGTGTACAATGGATCTAAAAGGTACTAATATGAATCCTAATAATAATAATAATACTATAGTGTATTATGCGGTATATAATATGGCATATTATTCTATATATTGAGTTGAACTATAGTGTAGGATTAATAACATACTCATGTTCTGTAAATCAGATTTATAGAATATAGTTTATGATGTTTTGATAAACAAGTTGAAACAGTGACCTGTTTCCTGTTTTGCTCAGAGATTTAATCAGAGAAAATGAAATCTGCAGATAAAAATATCTTTAAAAAGAACAGAAAAGCATTCGAGTTCAGGGCTCACGTGTCGCCTCACGTGTCGCCTCACGTATTTAAACGTTTGATCAGATTTCTGGTTGTTTTAAATCAGTTTGTAACAGATTATTGATTCTTTATTAATGCACACATGAAACTGTCATTTTTAAAATAAAGCAAAGTGAAACTCAGGAATTTCCCCATTTGTGTCTAATCACATCCTGTCAGAGAGACACCGAGATCACACACACACACACACACACACACACACACACACACACACTGAAACACTAACTAGTATTAAAGTGCACAAGCAATACAAATAGTATTAAATTTAATTGTAAAGTAATTAAAGGTTAAAGTGTGTGTGTGTGTGTGTGTGTTTGTGTGTGTGTGTTTGTGTGTGTTGTTTTGTGTGTGTGTTTGTGTGTGTGTGTGTGTGTGTGTGTGTGTGTGTGTGTGTGTGTTAGTATTATTATCAGGAACATAAACAATACCTTCTTTCTCTTCATCATACTGAGGCTCTGAAGGCAGAGGGTCTGAAAAACACAGAACGGATGCGTTTAGTTTCGCTCTCAGTGACCAGACTGTAACAAGACGCCAGAAAAACTTTCACTTCTGGACTGATGCTTACGGGAGCAGAAAAGTCCAGGAATTTAAATTAAACCCAGAGAAGAAAAAGGAAACTGTTCATGTGGAAATTTGGTACGATCTCAGAAGACCAAATAAAAGAAAGAGAGAGAGAGAGAGAGAGAGAGAGAGAGGAGAGAGAGAGAGAGAGAGAGAGAGAGAGAGAGAGAGAGAGAGAGAGAGAGAGAGAGAGAGAGAGAGAGAGAGAGAGAGAGAGAGAGAGAGAGTGATGGGGGTGGATCTATTAATGTGTTCTGGAATGTAAGTTAGAGAATAAATTCAGCACCATAAAGATACAGTGTGAAAGTGAACGTACTCAGAATGGGAGAGCCGACGCTCGTCTTAACTCTGTGAAAACACAATTATATTTGAATGATTAGACGTCTCTCTCTCTCTCTCTCTCTCTCTCTCTCTCTCTCTCTCTCTCTCTCTCTCTCTCTCTCTCTCTCTCTCTCTCTCTCTCTCTCTCTCTCTCTCTCTCTCTCTCTCTCTCTCTCTCTCTCTCTCTCTCTCTCTCACTCTCTCTCTCTCTCTCTCTCTCTCTCTCTCTCTCTCTCTCTCTCTTTCTCTCTCTCTCTCTCCCTCTCTCTCTGAAGATCCTTCATTACAGTGCCCAGGTTTACACCCAGGATCAGTCTGGTCTTGTTTGGTGATTGTTGTGCAATGAGAGAAATGTGGTTATCATCATCATCATCATCATCATCATTTTCCCAGACGAGTTGCTTTACTGCTGGATAGAGGATTGTGATTGGCTGGAAGTTCAGGTGTGAATAGAGGATTGTGATTGGCTGGAAGGAGTTCAGGTGTGAATAGTGGATTGTGATTGGCTGGAAGTTCAGGTGTGAATAGTGGATTGTGATTGGCTGGAAGTTCAGGTGTGAATAGTGGATTGTGATTGGCTGGAAGTTCAGGTGTGAATAGAGGATTGTGATTGGCTGGAAGTTCAGGTGTGAATAGAGGATTGTGATTGGCTGGAAGTTCAGGTGTGAATAGTGGATTGTGATTGGCTGGAAGTTCAGGTGTGAATAGTGGATTGTGATTGGCTGGAAGTTCAGGTGTGAATAGAGGATTGTGATTGGCTGGAAGTTCAGGTGTGAATAGTGGATTGTGATTGGCTGGAAGTTCAGGTGTGAATAGTGGATTGTGATTGGCTGGAAGGAGTTCAGGTGTGAATAGAGGATTGTGATTGGCTGGAAGTTCAGGTGTGAATAGTGGATTATTGTGTTGTACACACTCACACTGAGGTTCTGATCCTAACAGCACTGGACACCAGGAAAAAATAAACTTCTGCATAAACGCACTATAACAGATTGTAACTACGGCGATTGTTCTGTCCGTCATCGTGCTAATCTCAGTGTATTGTTTAGCAATCAGTGTTTGGTGTACATCGTCTATGGAGAAAGACATTTAATGTATTCATGGATTAAGGGGTTTTTTTTTTCACCACAACAGTAAAATTGTTGTAACATGTCTTCTTGTTGTTTATCATATTTTTGAAGACTGTTTTTTTTTTTTTGCTATTGTGCGAAACTTGAATAAAGGAACCTGAGAAACCCAAGCAATCATGTGACCTTCTGCCAGGCCACAAGTTGAACTCATTTAAAGCTTTCAGTCTCAAACAAACTGCTTTAAAGAATGTGTGCTAATACTGCGTAATGATACATGCTGATCACATCTCAAAGATCTGCAAGTTCCTTTCTGATTTAATGATTAATCTCATGGACTCTGTTGCTTTTGCACACAACTTCATGGTGACTTGTTGTTCTTGGATCTGATTCAGATGTTTTTTGGACTGTTGCCTTTTTTGAATGCTGTGTTTATAAGGTCCATGTAATGAGACGTATAACATCAACAAAACGTGGAGTCTCTCATGCTCATGCTAGTTCATCTGATCATGAAAATCTAAAGCAGGCATCAGACATCATTCATCTGCGAGAGGGATTTCCACACAACTCTGTTTCACTGGGTAAAAGGGCATCACACTGACTATAAACAAGGTTGCCAGGTTCTTTGTACCTCAGCCTTGATGTGATTTTATACACTCAGACATCATTCTCTCCATAATCCCCATCAACCTTTACTACGTTACAGAAGAAACGATTGTCTGATACGTCATACACACTCTGTCCTTACTTATAGTTCCTGCCTCAACGTTATATTCAATTCTGATTGTTTTCTTATAAAAAACGAGACTTTTATCGCAACCTCTTCATTCAGAGTGTGGGGCAGTGTGATTCCTGTCCCAGTGGGTTTCGCTTGTTGTTGCAGTACCCATGTTTGACCACTAGGTAAATGCGGTAATATCAATGATAAATCCTAATAAAATTCTGAAAGAAAAGTGAATCAACATAACACCAGGTTCTATCTGTCACACAGCCACTAATTATTCACTCAGAAGAGTTCAGTCATATTTCAGCAGAACTTATGAACATCTGTAGAAGAATCTGTCCTTCACGTCTCCACCGTACCTGAGCTCCGAGTTTCATCACGCTCGAGAGGTTTTAAATAGGTCCAAACACGTACGTGACGCTACATGTTAGACTGGTCAGAGCTGTTTTAATGTGGAGAAAAACGGTAACGGTGATGATGAGGGTGATTCAGATACAAACACCAGTTCAACTGAACAAAACAATCGTAACATTTCTGGTTTTTTTCCATTCGCTTAAAAAGTTGGTTGAGCTGTGGGTCCATCCTACACGTTATAACTGATTATATACTTATATTTACTATATATATTTATTCATATGTAAATGTTTATTGTAGCTCTTTGTGTTTCAGTACACCAGATTGTTTACTTAAATTTTTAGTTC
>NC_060884.1:525000-540000 GCF_014805685.1 Silurus meridionalis | reverse complement strand
CAGGAGCAGAATCAGGATCAGATTTAGGATCAGAATCAGGGTAAGAATCAGGAGCAGAATCAGGATCAGATTTAGGATCAGAATCAGGAGCAGAATCAGGAGCAGAATTGCTCTGAAACTGACAAATAAATAAATGTATATAATGTATTCAGATATGGAGAAAAGATCAGATATCAGATTCTGCAGCTAAATTAGATTTTGGTAAAAAAAATTATTTTAAACAGGAAAATTTGTATAAAGAGATTTTTTTTCCTTTTTGTTATAATTATTTTTATTACATGTCCACTTTATATTTTATATCAGTGATGTAAAGAATCTCAGTTAAGAACCGAACCCACGGCATCGCTGTGAGCTCATTGTTTATTTCTCCACACTTTAAGTTTCCTTCTTTCACTCAACCTTTAAGGTCATTTTTTATCTTAATGGTTTACACTTTCCATTCTCAGCGTACGATTCATCAGCTCAAGCTGGGTTTCATTTCACTCCGAGACTCAACACAATCCAATCCAAATCCAATCCAAATCAAATCCAATCAAAATCAAATCCAAATTCAAAATCCCTGACTCATCATGATTAATAAAATATATATATTTATAAAATAAAATATAAAACCAACTCCAAATGTGTTTATTATATCTTCTTACAGCTTCTGATCACACGACCATAAACACAAATCCAGTTTTTCGAGTTCTGGCACACACACACACACACACACACACACACACACACACACACACACACATTGTAATGACCTTAATTATTACATCACATATGTATTACTAAAACTAATGTATGCCAAGATGCAAAATTATTTATTTATAATGTAGTTTTCCTTGTGGACGCATGTGGACACACACACACACACACACACACACACACACACAGCTCGATTCGTTTTCGTGGTTAAATGTTTGGCTGTGTTTTGAAGGTCATGTAGGGATGAATTAGTAATTCAGCTCCTAAACCGACATCATGATCTGATTTGCATTTTTATTTTTTTTTTTGCATGCTGAGGGTTTGAATAAAATGAAAATGAAGGAAGAGAAAAAGGCAGAAACACACCACCTGCAGAGATCATGATCATTCACACACACACACACACACACACACACACACACACACACAGATATATTTCTTAATATATATATATATATATATATATTAATAAAGCAGTGTAATGAGAAACAGCTGTAAACATTTGCAGAATAAAAGCCACGTAGCCCGTGTTTGTGCGCATGCGTGTTAGTTGCTTAGTTCCGCGGGTAAGACGTTGGACTTCTGAATAGAAGGTTGTGAGATCAGATCCCAACAATGCCATCAACCCTCCAGTGTGTGTGTGTGTGAGAGAGAGATAGAACAAGAATGACTTACGGATTGTCGACAGCAGACGCAGTAGCTGTTGCCTGTCTGATCTGTGATGAGTGTGTGTGAGTGTGTGTGAGTTGTGAGAGTGTATGTGAGAGTGTGTGTGGGAGTGTGAGGTTTTTGTTCTACACTTTTGGTTTCGTTATGACCAAGAGGCGTGGTGTAATTAAATTATAGGTTGCCATATCAGATAAAACCCCACTTACATTCTTTCCACAGACATGATCTCTGTGTGTGTGTGTGTGTGTGTGTGTGTGTGTGTGTGTGTGTGTGTGTGTGTGTGTGTGTGTGAGAGATATTCTACCTTCTTATTCACTTTCATCATCATCATCTGTTTAATCTCATACTATATATGAACCTCCTACATGATCTTCATCCTCACTTTCTCTTTCTCTCTGTACATTGTACACCATCTTCTCACTTTCATTTTCTCCATGATCAATTACATCATCCTTCATTCTTTCGATCATCTCATCTTCTCATCCGCTGTACAGGTGTTTCCTCTGCTCTATTGTTCTTTCAGGTCATAAACATCAACATTGTGCATTAATTATTCAAACACATTTCAGTCTCCTCCAAATGGACTGGAGCAGAAAGATGAATTCTTCCTGCAGTTCTTCTCACAGGAGATGAGAAGATGAT
Organism: Silurus meridionalis; assembly: GCF_014805685.1. Taxonomy (NCBI): domain Eukaryota; kingdom Metazoa; phylum Chordata; class Actinopteri; order Siluriformes; family Siluridae; genus Silurus; species Silurus meridionalis. The sequence continues at coordinate 537,993 of NC_060884.1, read as the reverse complement.
CATGGAGCAGAAGAAGAGCACAAAACCCCTGAGAGGCACAAACCTGTGTGAGAGTGAAACCTACTGGAGCAGATCATTTGATGGCTTGTAGTGCAGCTTGAACCAGGTTTTGTTTTTAATTTGTGGTTTGGTGTTTTTGGTTCTTCTTCTTGTTTCTTCTTCACAGGTCAGTCTCGAGATGAGGGCTGGTGATCCACATTTTGACGATGAAAGTGTGAAATTCAAAGTTCATTCTGTTCGTTTATGAAGCACAAAAATAGGTGACTGTGTAGGAACTTAAGGTTGGTTTTGGTTTTATTTTCTTTAAGACCTAAAGCTCTTTCTCCTAAAAATATCCTCTTCTGGTAAGTAGGATTTGGATTTGAGTTTATCTGATCTGTGAAATTGAGTTGTTATATTGTACAGTATTGTTGATTAGTTCTCTCAGGAGATTCAGGAATAGCTTCAGTCTGGTGCTTCAGTCTGGTGTGGGCAGGTTCTCCTATATAGTGAAGGTTCTCCACTTCACGTCTGCAGCAGTTTGAAGAGAACATCATGTGTAGCACATTTTAAATAATCCTTTAAATCGTAAAATTAATTCTGTTCTTGTGCTTTTATGAGCTTAACTCACATTTTCTCTCACTTTGGTAGGTCATAGACAGGAGTCTCAACCACATCTCTGTAGGCTCCTCTTACAAACACACATGATCTCATACACAGAGGTGGTCATATTTATAGTAACTTCCCCTACCCTCCTCTTTTGGAAGACCCCTGAAGACCCACTACTTTCCCTTCTGACATCTCAAACATCTCATGTTTGCTCAGCAGCTAAAACCTCACAAGAATCATGGACAATCAACTGTTCTACTTCTCACACGTCGCTAATGTGACTGGTCATCTTCTGGTGAAGTTCTTCTGCTCTTGAAGTTCACGCATGCTGCTCAAAACACCTCGACCGGCTCGTTACAGCGGTGCTGGATGTCCAAACATCGTGTGTCGAAGCAGTTTTCCCAGCTTCATGCAGAAGTTCACATGTTCTAACAAAGACGTGGAAACGCATGTGGGTCAGAACAGCACCAGTCTCCAAACTTCCTGATGTCACCGCATATTTAAAGAGAAACAGAAAAAGTGTGCTGAGTCCCAACACTTTTGGCCTGATGGTATCACACGTCTGCAACCCAGTGATGATTCTCTTCTAGATCAAGACTTCAAAGCATTTTTGTATGTCGCTGTAGATCAGGGCCTCTGCTAAATATTCAACATGTACATGAAGGTCTCACACACACGGACACACACACGGACACACACACGGACACACACACGTTTCATAGCAATATTTTATTATTTGTAGTAGAAATGCACACAAACATTTGAAATCCGTATAAACCCAGGAATGAGACGGACGAGACGAGGAGCCTGCAGCTTCACATCGCCCTGGAGAAACAAATTAACCACGATGAAGAGACCAGACGCTCGTGCAGGACTGAACACGATCCTGAACACACACACACACACACACACACACACACACACACACGGAGAGAGGACAAAGGGACGTGGAAGAGGAATGGAGATACCATTCATTCACTTTTATAACAAGGAGAGAGAAATGGGGGAAGTGATAATACAGAGAGCAAACAGGACCGAGTCCTGGATTTACAAAGCATCTGCACACACACACGCGTACACACACACACACACACACACACACACACACACACACACAGTTTGGTCACTATGGACCGGATGCTTGTAAACGTGGCTCTGGATGTGGTACAGCAGGAGGAGAAGGAGAGATTTAGAGAGTAAGGGAGTGTGTGTGTGTGTGTTTCAGCCCAGGATGAGGGAGGATTTGCCTCCAGGGGGGTTTCTGCGTCCTGACGCTTTCTCAGAAGAGACACTCTGAGCAGACTTCTCCGTCTGAGACCCCTCAAACTCCTCAACTGTCTCCACTGCTTCCACTGGATCTGTACACAGGAAATGATCAACTAAACAAAATATTCAGCCAGCTGTGTGTGTGTGTGTGTGTGTGTGTGTGTGTGTGTGTGTGTGTGAGAGAAGAGTGAAAGTATGTAGTAGAAAGAAAAAAATAATAAAAAAGTGTGGGAGTAAGAAAATGATCAGAATTTCACACACACACACACACACACACACACACACACACACACACACACACACACACACACACACACACACACACACACACACACACACACTCAAGAAGCAGATTAGATCCTGAACAGCGCCACCTGCTGCTCATCTACTGCTACATCACTCAATGATGAAGGGATGATGAGAAATAAGGAGGTGATGGAAGAAAAGGACAAAAGTGGAAGAAAATAAAGAAAAAAATCAGAAAAACAAGGGACCAAAAAGGAAAAGAAAAAGGCAGAAATGACATGATAAGGAGCAAAACATGGGAACAAATAGAATTAAAGGAAACACACACACACACAGAGAGAGAGAGAGAGAGAGAGAGAGAGAGAGAGAGAGAGAGAGATGAGGTAAACCATGAAAGAGAGAAAAAAAAGCATGAAAAAAAAAAAGGAGAAACATGATGAAGGAGGAAAAAAAAGAGAGAAGAAAATGAAAGAAATGGATTTGGAAAAGATGAGAAACAAAGTAACGAATGATGGAGAAAGAAGGAGGTGAAGTTCAGAATGAAGATGGAGAGATGATGGAAGGATAAATGTTCTGCTCTTCACTCACCATTGTTCTTTCCATCGTCTCCATTCTGTGAAAACAAAATGAACAGATGTTAGAAAAAATGACCATGCAGGTCAGAGAGAGAGTGTGTGTGTGTGTGTGTGTGTGTGTGTGTGTGTGTGTGTGGACTCACCACCACTGATGAAGGCTCGTCTTGTGCCTCACCAGTTTGATTGACAGGTTGGACACACCTCCTGAGTGGTGCTGAAGGTTCTCCACATAACACACCTGTGGGTTTTCCACCTGCAGAACAGAAGAACCAATCAAGTGTGTAAGGGGTGAGTGATGTCACCATGACAACCAGGTACCTAAAACTTAGCTGTTGTGTTGTGCTGGAGAGCACACACACACACACACACACACACGTGCCACTGTGCAGGTGCTGAGAGAACACACACATTAATCAGGAAGTGTCTGGTGTGTGTTTGATGGTATCAGGATGTTATTACCGAGTTTCTCTTTCTTTTCTATTACTGAGTTCTGTGTCTCTCACACACACACACACACACACACACACACACACAGTAAAAGGAGAGAGACAGAGAGACAGGAAACAGACGAGCGTTAAAGAGGAAGTGAAGAGAGGAACTCTGAGAAGGAGGAAGAGCTGGAACCAAGACTGCAGCTTTATTTTACTGTTCCCTCATTTCTCAAATCTGAATATTCAGTCTGAGAAAAACATCCAACCTAAAACACTTTCTCAGGAGAGGTTCTGAGGAGATGTTCACCACACCAGGGTTCCTCAGAGAACATTTCCAGGAGGAGAACCACCATAAATCACCTAAAAGATCTCAAAGCTGCACCCAAACAATTATTACAGCTCTTATGTTTGGACAGTTGGTTCCACCAAGTTCCACTCTGGAACACAGTGTAGAGGAGAACCTCTGATACTCATAATGAGTCTCATTTATCCACCACCTCCTGCAAGCTCCCAAAACATTCTCCAAACCTCTGATACAGGGACCAGAAGCACCCTGGTCAGTTCCTCTTGTTCTCTGCCTCTGAGAACAGCCTCAAAGTTTATTCAGGAAAAACTCCCATTACAACCCAAAAACCTTTGAAGAACACTACATTAATCAAGAACCTGAACCTTCATGTTCCTGCTTGTCCTCCTGAACTCACCTGGTGGGTTGTTCCTTCGATGAGCATGTGGATCCTCCGGCTCTGCAAAAATGCTGGAAGCCATTTTGTTTTTGCGAGCTGCAGGTTTCTCCTCTTCGTTACCAAATGAGATGTTGGAGCCACCACCAGGTGGACGGAGAACCCTGAAATAAACACACAGGGTCAAAGAGATCAGAGATTCACAGCTACATGGTCTTCAAGATGGTGACACCCTTTTATGTAGAACCTTAATTCTCCAATTAACCCTTACAGAACATCTGGAGAACCATTCACCCAGGGCCTGGATATCAAGAAGAATTCCTTTAACAATCGCTAGTTAATCTTCATAAAAAAAAAAAAAAAAATACAATACAAATAATAAAAGGTGATGGTCGGTGGAGCAGAGCACCTGGAGGAGCACCTGGAGAGGAGCAGGGGGGATGAAGTTCTCTTTTTGGGGAACTTCATTGAAGGGTTTGTAAATGGGCCTGCTGAGAACTCCTGGGGGTCACATCAGCTGAAATTGTGACACCACCAAGCCCACGAGTACCAAACACACCATGCAATTCCACCAAAGAACATATTAAGGAACGTGCAAAGGAACCTAATGTAATTAAAACATGTGGGAGAAGAAACATCAGCATGTGGAAGAGCAGAAGAACTCTGCTGCTTTAATCCATGCAGTTCCTCATTACTTGTGTGTGGTCAGAGACTCACGAGCTGAAGATCACACCGCTGAGATCAGCAAGATGACCACAGTGACACAAACGCTGGAGACACCGAGGTCTCTTCTGGTTTACTGTGTAGGCGTGGCCAAAAATACCAACGCAACCAGATCATCTCCATCTGCTGTCTGATCTACACCATCGCTTTCCTTCTTCAGGGTTAAATGATGAATTTTAGTCGTCTCTTGTAAAGAAATCTGCAGGACTTCAGTATTTCAGGAGCTCAGTGTTCTGAATTATCACCATGACTCAGTGCTGCATCATCACCATCATCACCACCACCACCACCACCACCTTCCTGTAAAAGCTCAAAACATTCCATCATGTGTCACACTTACTGTCTCATTTACATACATTTTACTGATCTACATACCTGAGACCCGACCAGTTACTACATCTAATCATCTAATCATCTAATCAGTACAAACACTCACCAGGGGAAAGGATGGCTTTATTAGTATTACTGCACTCCCACCACTGACTCTACTCACCACTCCCACCACTGACTCTACTCACCACTCCCACCACTGACTCTACTCACCACTCCCACCACTGACTCTACTCACCACTCCCACCACTGACTCTACTCACCACTCCCACCACTGACTTCACTCCCCCACTCCCACCACTAAGCACTCACCCCACTCACACCACTGACTCCACTCCCCCCACTCAGCACTCACCCCACTCCCACCATTGACTCCCTCCCCCACTCAGCACTCCCACCACTGACTCTACTCCCCACTGACTCCACTCCCCCCACTCACACCGACACCACTGACTCTACTCCCACCACTGACACCACTGACACTACTCAGGGTACTGACAGCACTGATTATAAACACGTCACTATAGTAACGGTGACTCTATAAATAATTGTTTCTCTTCAGGTTGTTGGACTCGGGACTCACAGCTGTGTGTGTGTGTGTGTGTGTGTGTGTGTGTGTGTGTTCGACTGTAAAATGACTCTTGGCCTTTTCAAAGTGAAGTGAAACCTCAACGACAAAAAGAGAACATCAAAGTAAAAGGTTCTGAATGATCAGACGTCACACGCCCAGGTCCACACCACCTCTGCCTGAAGATCAGACGCTGCTCTTATTTGGATGGGATTAGATTCCAGTCAGATCAATTCACACAGAACGAGCATCATCTTTTCGTGTCATGGGCGTGTCTCGTTTCAGGGTGTAGTAAAAAAAAAAAAAAAAAAAAAAAGAGAAGAAAAACCTCCACGTGTCTCCTCTCACACACACACACACACACACACACACACACACACACACACACACACACTTCTGCTCTGTGGTATTAATAGAGAAGTGTTGGTTTAGAGGGCACGACCACACAACCAGTTTCCATGACATGACCATCGCGTGTCATCAGTCAGTGAAATTCCATCACGTTCCAGACTCCGACACGCCCTGTTTCATTTCATCAGTGGGGTTTTTATAGAGGAGAACATCCCACACCAGACGAGTGAAGAGAAGTGTGTAAAAAGGGATTTACAGGATAAACTGCTGACTAAGCGCTTATGTCAGCTCAGATGAGAAGATGATGATCTGAAGTTGTTCCTGCTGATCAGATCAACGTTCTCCTGAGAATTAGAGATAAACAGGGACAGAATTCTCACATCATCATTGCTGCAAGCGGAGAACTGATCCTGTCTGGATAAGGCTTTAGAGAGAAAACCGGGGAACACACGTGTGCGCGTGCGCGCGCGTGTGTGCGTGTGCAGGGGTTAATGCAGATTCAGGTTTGACGTCTGATCACATATCAGTATATAAACCACTATAAATCTATAAAACACACGCGCACGTGATTAAATGTCCCTCAACACGCGCTGCAGCACCACCAAACCCAAACCATACAGTCAGATCTGCAGAACAACATGATCGTGCAGACAAAGACGGAACCCCACCCTAACACACACACACACACACACACACACACACACACACACACACCACATCCTGAACAAACCTGCTGATTATCAGCGTTCAGACACCGAGGAATCAAACACGATCAAAAATCCAGGAGCAGATCTGCCCTGGTCATGAAGGTTATAAAAGATGATGATGATGATGATGATGATGGAGGATGAAAGAGAGTGAAAGCAATACTGCAGTCTCTCCGGAAACAATGGAGACGCTGCTAAAGGAACACCTCCAGGAACCCATCCAGGCAGGAGGTGATTTAGGATCTAGTCTGGTGAGGAACTGAAGCTTGGTGGACTGCACTGTGGCATGCTGGAGGAACAATAGAGATCACTGCAGCTCTCTAATGACTTAATGAGCTGCACCTGCAGGATCTCGGACACTCCGGGGTTTTACTCCAGAAAACAGCTTCAGTTTGAAGCTTTATCTCATGAGCTTCAGGACAATCAGATGAATTTATTATGATTTAGATGAATGCTGCTGGTATTTTACCTGGAGCTGCTCTTTGCATCCGGGTCCATGCCCTTAAACGTAGTCGTGGTCGTCATTTTTTTTCTCTTTTCTTCTCTTCTTCTAGATTTTAATTTCCTACACGATTACAAACACAAAATCACGTCCTGGTTACAAAAACGCGGAATCGCTCCACCACCTTCTGCTTCTCGGACTGCCCTCAGCCTCACAGGCTCATTCTGATCGATTTCAAAGCCGACATCAGCATCTCACAAAAACCCTCACCGCAGGCGTCTGAGCTCCACACCTCTCCATTCCGACTGCAGAGACGCCTTATCACCCGCTTCCTCTGCGCTGATTGGCGCAGACGCTTCCCAGCCTCGCTCTGATTGGCCGAGGCGGATCACATCCTCGCTCTGATTGGCTGAAAAGAGATTCGGCTGCTGAAAGAGGAAGAAGGAAGCTTCTAGGTGATCTTAGGACATGCAGAAACGCCTCTGTACCCTGTACCCTGAGTAAAAGCACTGTTTATCCATGTGATTATTAACTTCATACTTCTCACACACACACACACACACACACACACACACTAAATCTGCTACAATAATGGTAGAACCAATCAGATCCACCAGATCCCGTCATTCTACATTCACACACTACATAATGCATTATACATCCTAATAACTGTCTCCAAACGCAACAGTAGGTCACATTATAATCATGACAGAATCCAGTGCAATAGATTTTTGTTCGTATTTCTCTTTTGACGATGGATTTTGTCCCAAAGCAGCTTCACACACACACACACATCAACAATACCAAATATAAAGTGTACGTTTGTCGTTAATCAGTGAGCCGGAGGCGACTGTGGTGAAGGAAAAACTCCCTGAAATGTATAAAACACAGACATGAGGATCTCTGGGATAAGAGACGCCACCACACCACCATCAACAAACCTGAGTGAACGTGTGAGAGTGAGGAGACGACCAACATCCAAACATCTCAGTTCACCAAACACTCCATATCCATGCTCCCTCCAGATCACAATGTTGTCTACACCCTACACTGTGTGTTAAACCTCCATAATACCCTGATAAACACCTGAAATAGGGAACAGCAGTGAGAAGTTATTCTGCATACATGTAGTGTGTCATACAAACATTCATATATGTACATATGTATAACATGTTCTTGACATGTCTAATCCTCTTCCACAGTTATACTGTATATTACTTTATACACCATATCATTTTACCTGCTGCTCCTTCTGTAAACATCATCCCCCATCCCTTATTTATCTACTGAATTTATTATAAATAAGACACTGGTGCACGTCTGTTAGATGTGAACTGCATTTCATTGGCTCTGTACATGTTCTCAGCACAATGACAAAATCTAATCTAATCTAATCTAAAAAGTGCTACAGTATGTAGTGTAACTACACATCCAGCTGATCATTTAACACTCATACAGGTGTTTTATTTGACTGTAGCTGCACTACATTCTGTATAACAGTCAGCTTCATTACACTTATTTTTAATAATAATAATATTCACACTACAGAAGTCAAACATACTGCACTATACGTTAGAAGGGCAAAAGTATTGGGACACCTGAATTTCCCAGCCATATGTGCTTCTTTCCCAAACTGTTGAAGGCACACATTTGTTTCGGACGTCTTTGGATGCAGGAGCATTAAATTTCCATTCATTTGAAGAAGGAGACCAAACCTGTTCCAGCACGACAATACCCCTGTGCACAAAGCCAGCTCCATGAAGATCTCTATTGAACACCTTTGGGATGAATGTGAACAATGACTGCACCACAGATCTTCTCACCTACATCAGTATCTGACTTTACCATCACACTTGTAGCTGAATGAGCACAAATCTCTACAAACACACTCCAAAATCTAGTGAAACATCTTCCCAGGAGAGTGGAGTTGATTATAAGAGCAAATTGGGACCAAAAGTGAAATGTGATGCTCAAAAAACATCTACTGTACTAATAACCACGTGTCCACAAACATCTGGCAAAATAGTGTACATCTAATTAACCATTAACTCCGTTTTACCCTTAAAAACACTACAGGTAGTCGTCAACCACAATTGGTTTGGACAGACCGGTTATAAACACTACATCACTAGTAGACGGCACACCGTCCTTCTGTACACCGTTCTACTGGACACCGTCCTTCTGTACACCGTTCTACTGGACACCGTCCTTCTGTACACCGTTCTACTGGACACCGTCCTTCTGTACACCGTTCTACTGGACACCGTCCTTCTGTACACTGTCCTTAGCAGCAATTTTTAACAGGAGGAAATCATCCAGCCAATCAGGATCCACCAGTACTGTTGTCTAAATCATAATATCCTCCCTTTTTTTTTTATATTATAGACCACACACACACACACACACACACACACACACACTTTATACAACTGTTTTATTCAAACACAAAAATTTTTTTGACTTTGTCAACACTGCACATTGACTGAATAAAACCGAGGGTACAAAAAAAAAAAAGAGAAGTAGTACATTTATAAAAGATATAAAAAGCTGTAAAGTGATTAAAAACCAAAACTTCAGCTGTGACGGTCATTCATAATGGAAACAAACAACAACAACAACAAATAAAAGTACAACACCCTGATCAGCATGGCCTTAGGGTTTCTTGGTCTCACAGGTCCACATGGTTCAGAAGAGAGGAGGAAAAATGTTCCATACGACAGTTTTAAAGAAGGAGAGAGAGAGAGAAAGAGAGAGAGGGAAAGAAAGAGGGAGAAGAGAAGAGGAAAAAGGAGGGAGAGAAATGAAACACTGTCCGTGAGGATCTGAGCAGCCGTGTTTGCGTCCGTGGTTTTGCCGTGACTTTAAACGTAAGCACGAACGATTGATGGAGGGACGATGGAGGAATGGAGCTCTGTGCTGCCGCTTTACATCACGCCTCCCGTCTGCTGCTGGAACACATCGATCGTGTCCTCGTCCTCCATTTCCAACTGCAAAAAACAAACACGAAGCACCAACCTGGTGAAACACTGCGGCTCATAACGCTGGTTACGACATAGCGCTTCATCCTCCTGACACTATACACACACGTTATGGCTCCGCCCTCTTTCCCTTCACCTCCACAGCGGCAGAGTTTTAATCTGATTTACGCCACTGCGACGTGTATATAATCTCGCCACCGTGTCCTTTTTATCCGTTTATTGCTGCGTGTAAAGTCCGTACCTGAGCAGGTGTGTCCGTCTCGTTAATGGGCTGTCCGTCAAACCGGAAGCGGATCTGCCTCATCGTGAGACCCTGTGCGGAAACAGAACATTACATCATCAGGAAAACAGGTCATTCGGTGAAGTAATCAGTAAATTAAGCCCCGCCCACAATCATTTCCCAGACACACTGATTCTCTGCTCCGCTCCTGAGGACATAATTGTGTTTTTGGGGAAATGGGTAACTGCTACATGTGTGAAATGTTGAGAACCGCAAATAAAATATTCACGTGTAATAAAAATACTTGAAAAAAAACCCTGAATATTTAGAACTTCTACACCATGCCTGCGTATCCCCCTGACACGCCCACTGTGTAGCAAGTTACGGGATCACATGTCTGGCACTTAGCAGAAACCTTTATCCAGAGTGAAGAACAAAAAGTGCTTGGAGTGTCAATCAATAAAATCAACACTTTAAAAATATTTATATAAACAAAGACAAAAAACCCCAAGGAAACATGGGATTATCTCCTCCAAGCAAGACCCTGTCTAAAACAACAAACCAACATCCATCCATCTTCTCCACTTCCTGTTTTACTCCTGAGGACCACAGTGATGAGCTGATGATGAGGGTGGTGCTGAAGGTCTTCACCTGTCGCTCGCAGTAGGCCTTCATCAGTTTGCTGAGCGGCGTGTGCCTCTTGATTTTAAACTGCACCACCGAGCCGTCCTGTCCAGCAACCTTCAGGTTAATGTGCTCGTTATTTTCAGTCTTCACACCTTCCTAGAGTGAGAGAGAGAGAGAGAGAGAGAGAGAGAGAGAGAGAGTGAGAGAAAGAGTGAGAGAAAGAGTGTGAGAGAAAGAGTGTGAGAGAGAGAAAATGGGAGAGAGAGAGAGAGAGAGAGAGAAAGAGTGAGAGAAAGAGTGTGAGAGAGAGAGTGAGAGAGAGAGAGAGAGAGAGAGAGAAAGAGTGTGAGAGAGAAAGAGTGTGAGAGAAAGAGTGTGAGAGAAAGAGTGTGAGAGAAAGAGTGTGAGAGAGAAAATGGGAGAGAGAGAGAGAGAGTGAGAGAGAGAAAGAGTGTGAGAGAGAGAGAGAGAGAGAGAGAGAGAGAGTGTGAGAGAGAAAATGGGAGAGAGAGAGAGAGAGAGAGAGAGAGAGAGAGAGAGAGAGAGAGAGAATGGGAGAGAGAGAGAGAGAGAGAGAGAAAGAGTGTGAGAGAGAGAGAGAGAGAGAGAGAGAGAGAGAGTGTGAGAGAAGAGTGTGAGAGAGAGAGAGGAGAGAGAGAGAGAGAGAGAGAGGAGAGAAAGAGTGATAGAGAAAGAGTGTGAGAGAGAGAAAATGGAGAGAGAGAGAGAGAGAGAGAGGAAAGAGAAAGAGTGATAGAGAAAGAGTGTGAGAGAGAGAAAATGGGAGAGAGAGAAAGAGTGAGAGAAAGAGTGTGAGAGAAAGAGTGTGAGAGAAAGAGTGTGAGAGAAGAGTGTGAGAGAGAGAAAATGGGAGAGAGAGAGAGAGAGAGAGAGAGAGAGAGAAAGAGTGAGAGAGAGAGAGAGAGAGAGAGAGTGTGAGAGAGAAAATGGGAGAGACAGAGAGAGAGAGAGAGAGAGAGAGAGAGGAGAGAGAAAGAGTGAGAGAGAAAGAGAGAGAGAAAATGGGAGAGAGAGAGAGAGTGAGAGAAAGAGTGTGAGAGAAAGAGTGTGAGAGAGAAAATGGGAGAGGGAGAGAGAGAGAAAGAGTGAGAGAGAGAGAGAGTGTGAGAGAGAAAATGAGAGAGAGAGAGAGAGAGAGAGAGAGAGAGAGTGAGAGGTGAGAGAGAGAGAGTGTGAGAGAAAATGAGAGAGAGAGAGAGAGAGAGAGAAAGAGTGTGAGAGAGAAAATGAGAGAGAGAGAGAGAGAGAGAGAGAGAGTGAGAGAGTGAGAGAGAGAAAGAGTGTGAGAGAGAAAATGAGAGAGAGAGAGAGAGAGAGAGAGAGAGAGAGAGAGAGTGAGAGTGAGAGAGAGAAAATGGGAGAGAGAGAGAGAGAGAGAGTGTGAGAGAGAGAGAGAGAGAGAAAGAGTGTGTGAGAGAGAGAGAGAGAGAGTGTGAGAGAGAGAGAGAGAGAGAGAGAGAGAGTGTGAGAGAGAAAATGGGAGAGACAGAGAGAGAGAGAGAGAGAGAGAGAGAGAGAGAGAGAGAGGAGAGAGAAAGAGTGATAGAGAAAGAGTGAGAGAGAGAAAATGGGAGAGAGAGAGAGAGAGAGGAGAGAGAAAGAGTGATAGAGAAAGAGTGTGAGAGAGAAAATGGGAGAGAGAGAGAGAGAAGAGTGTGAGAGAAAGAGTGTGAGAGAAAGAGTGTGAGAAAGAGTGTGAGAGAAAGAGTGTGAGAGAGAGAAAATGGGAGAGGGAGAGAGAGAGAGAGAGAGTGAGAGAGAGAAAGAGTGAGAGAGAGAGAGAGAGAGAGAGAGAGTGTGAGAGAGAAAATGGGAGAGACAGAGAGAGAGAGAGAGAGAGAGAGAGAGAAAGAGTGAGAGAGAAAGTGTGAGAGAGAGAAAATGGGAGAGAGAGAGAGAGTGAGAGAAAGAGTGTGAGAGAAAGAGTGTGAGAGAGAAAATGGGAGAGGGAGAGAGAGAGAAAGAGGAGAGAGAGAGTGTGAGAGAGAAAATGAGAGAGAGAGAGAGAGAGAGAGAGAGAGTGAGAGGTGAGAGAGAAGAGTGTGAGAGAAAATGAGAGAGAGAGAGGAGAGAGAGAAGAGTGTGAGAGAGAAAATGAGAGAGAGAGAGAGAGAGAGAGAGAGAGAGAGAGAGAGTGAGAGAGAAAGAGTGTGAGAGAGAAAATGAGAGAGAGAGAGAGAGAGAGAGAGAGAGTGAGAGGTGAGAGAGAGAGTGAGAGAGAAAATGAGAGAGAGAATATT
>NC_060884.1:497500-520000 GCF_014805685.1 Silurus meridionalis | reverse complement strand
GTGATGATCAGTGTGCTGGTGATGAGTGATGGTGATGATCAGTGTGCTGGTGATGAGAGTGATGGTGATGTTGAGAGTGATGGTGATGATTAGTGTGCTGGTGATGAGAGTGATGGTGATGTTGAGAGTGATGGTGATGATTAGTGTGCTGGTGATGAGAGTGATGGTGATGATCAGTGTGCTGGTGATGAGAGTGATGGTGATTAGTGTGCTGGTGATGATCAGAGTGCTGGTGATGTTCAGTGTGTCACAGTTTAAACCAATAAAAACATTTTATTTTACACTCCAGCAGTGAGAAGTGCAGCAGTGTCCATCTCCAGCATCTCAAGTCTTCACACCAGAACAAGAACATTAAGGTGTGTGATGACCACTGGCATCATCTCAATCCTCTAAATCTGAACCTCAGTCAGAACTGTGTTCAATTCTAAACACACACACACACACACACACACACACACCCACCCCAAACCAAAATCACATCCCCAACCAGTTCAGACAGCAGGAGCCTGGAGCTCCTCCTCATTCTTCTTCTTCTGGTCATCCTCAGTCCTGATATTTGACTTCTAAAGCTAGATGATCTTCAGAGGCGTGCTCCTCGTGTTCCTCACTCCACCACCTCGCTGTAGTAGTAGCGCTGAGCGTTTTTGCTCAGGTTCCAGCCGGCGGCACGGTACTCCAGCAGCTCCAGCAGCAGCAGGCGGCTCATGGAGCTCAGATCATCCTGCAGAAGAAAACCATCTCTCAGCAGGAAGAAAAGCTCATCCATACGCCCCGTGTTCTGCTTCTCCAACTGCTCACCGACACGGTGTAACTGCAGAGCCAAGCAGTCCACCTACACACACACACACACACACACACACACACACACACACACATCAAATTAATCTGTAAACAAAAGTTATCCTTGAAAACGATTGTGTGCGCGCGCGTATGTGTGTGTGTGTGTGTGTGTGTGTGTGTGTGTGTGTGTGATCCTCTACTTCACCTCTACTTCATTAACGAGTGCATCAGGCTGAGCCAATCTGAACAAACAATCATACACCGGTTCCACCAGAGCCGCCATCGGGCTGTTATTCACCTGCACACACACACACACACACACACACACACACACACACACACACACACACACCATCATCAGTATTGTAGCTGATTAAACACCACTGCAGGAGCGACTCACACTCACTGTGTCTCTCACACACACCTTGAGTCTGTGGAAGATGTTACAGAGGAGCGAGACGACACACACCCACTCATCCAGGGATCTCCTGCGTGTCTCCTCACGTCTCATAAACTCCTGCTGCAGCCGAGTCAGCATGCTCCTCCTGAACACACTCGTACTGCTCTGCTTCACCTCCACCTGCCGTACAGCATCATCACCCTCATCATCACCATCATCCTCCTCTTCTCTGGATGGAGAGAAGCTCCGCCCCCGTGTGTGATGTCATCGTCTTACCTGCACTAAGGTACAGCAGATGTGTCCTGCATCTCTGCACAGGGACACGTCCCTCAGAGCCTCCTCCATGATCAAATCACACAACTTCACCAAGTCCACTGTGCTGGGATCTGTCACCACAACCACACACACACACACACACACACACACACACACACACACCATATCAGGTGTTCAGCAGGTGTGAAATGTTACTTGAATGTTAGTTACTCAGGAGTAAATCAGGTGTTCCTCTAATGTTCCTCAGCTGTTACTCAGGCGTTACTCCTTTGTAATTCAGGTGTTACTAAGTTGTTCCTCTGATGTTCCTCTGATGTTCCTCGGGTACCTGTCAGTGCTGTTTTCACCATCTGCTGTGTTTCTGTGTTTAAAGCCTGAAGCTTCCATTCTTCTGCCTGCTCCATCCTGACAACCAGATCCCGTTTCCCTTTAAAACACACACACACACACACACACACACACAGAGAGGTCAGCTGCACCAGTTCTCCCCCAGGTGAGGTGCTACAGGTAAAACTGCTCGAGGTTCCTCAGACTGCAGGATGATCTCAGGGTGATGAAAGATCTGTAACAGGTTCCACTGAAACCTTATAAATGACGTAATAACTCACCGTAATGCGCGCGAGCGGCGTGTTGTGACTGAATCGCTTGTACGCGGCTCGTGCCCCCTGAGGACCCCCAGGTAGGGGGGAGGTGACCTCAGCGATCGCCTGATTGTAAACACACGCACTGATTAAATAACCGTAAACTATTTAATTAAGAATCGATGTCAAATGATATTTATTTTTATATAAATTTGTCGATTTAATATTAAAAAAAACTAAACGCAAAGAATTTCACGACACAGACACCGTTATATAAAGCTTCGATCTGCGCATGCGCAGTGATCTATCTCTGCATTACGATTAACAGTATACAAAATAAATTCAATAATTAAAAAATGATGAATCAATAAATTAGCATTTGATTAAAATTATAATTAATATTTTAAATGAGAAATAGAAGCTTTATCTCTTTAAAGACAATGTGCACTGTTAAAAGCGCTCTACAAAAAAATTAATCGAATTTTAATAGTAAAAAAAATGAGAAGTGCCACTGTGATCACAGCAGTTATATAATATATTACGCCCAAAAGTCATTCTTTTCGTAAAATACACATAAAAGAATAAACTGTATTCCATATTTTTCCAAACTATGAAATCAATAGTCATTATTATTTTAATTAAATGTTTCATTGTAATCACAAGTGCAGGTATAAAGACTGCCGCTAGGAGGCGACACAAAGCACAAGGTTCATAAACACGGAAATAATCATGAATTAGTGTAAAGAGAAATTAATGCTTTGTAAAATATTACTAATTAATTATAGGATGATTGTAATTAAGGATTAAAAATATAGAATAAATCGTGCACAATGTTATAATGTCAACAACATATTTACATTTTAAACAGAAATTCAGCCACAAGTCCAAACACACACACATGGCGAACAGTTTGTTTGTTTTATTGTGAACTTACAATGTTTTTCCTTCTTTTTTTTGTATATTGTTTTAATACTGCTGCTTTACTACATGACAGTGCAAAAAAACCTTCTGTGTTTCAGTTATAAATATTATCACTTTGATACAAAAAACTAAACTACTAAACCCTCGAGTCAGACGCTACCTTCAAGATCATCAGTCAGGATTTGTACAGTAAACATTATGACATCATCATTGGCCTTGTGATATCATCACATTTTTTTCCCTTTTAGAGAGAGAGAGACGAAGAAATCACAACACGTCGGAGAAGCGATTATGCATGGCACAATGACTGCTTTTATACTGGAGGAGGAAGTGTGTGGTTTGAGACACGTCCATGCTGATATTAATAATGAGTGGGCGTGGCCTGACTCACCTGTTCAATGGCAGTGACATCATCAGAGTGGAATGACGCATGCTGATGAGACGGTCATTGACATGTTATTAGTGATTACACAGGAGAGTAACACACACACACACACACACACACACACACAGTTCAGAGACATGAGCAGGATCGCTGCCCACTCGACGTGTTTTTTTCCCGCCAGTCAGAATACTTTTTATGGTTTATATGTATTTATAGTGTAATGAATCAAAGAATCAAAGCAGCAGTTTCCCTTCCAGCCAATCAGCTTCGAGCACCGGTCCACAAATCACCAAGCAGAACTCTGCCGAGGCTTTGATCCCAGGCCACCTCCGTTTCCATGGCGATTAAGCAGGAAGTCCTATCGCTCCGTTCCGTTCCGACCGTTTGTATGTTTGTTTTTTTTGTGTTTTTTGAATGATTATCGTTGTTTTTTTTACACGTGGTTACATATGCTGCGTGACGGGAGTGACGTAATTCCGGGGGAACATTCCGGTCTGCCCGTGACACGCCCCTTTCCACCAGTTAGGGTCGGAGTTGTCCAGGACCTGCACCAGATCTCCGCGTCGGAACCCGAGCTCGCCATCCTCCTGAGGGTCGAAGTCGAACAGAGCCTGCACGTAGGACGCATGCTGGAAGACACACACACACACACACACACACACGAAATAAATAGAAGAAAAACACCCTGACTGAAGGTGATGTGCTGTGTTTTATTTAAGTGTCTCCTCCTCATGCCCTGCTCCCTACACTCGGGCCCTAAATAGGTACCATCAGAACATTGCAGAACATCCCAGACTCGGTGCTGTGTCATAAACATCTCCCTGTTCTGAAGAACCGTGCTCACTGCCTACTGCACGTAACACAAACCCCATCCAGCACCATCAGATGCTGGAGATGTTCCACTAGATTTTAGATTGTGCTTGTGGACATTTGAAGATCAGCTACAAGGCTGTGAGTAAAGTCAGGTACTGATGTAGGTGAGAAGGTGAGGAGACCTGAAGTGCAGTCAGTCTTCACATTCATCCCAAAGGTGTTCAGAAAGTTTGAGATCAGAGCTCTATAGCAGATCACTCAAGATCTTCCTCTGTAAACCATGAAAAGCAGATCTTCATGGAGCTGGCTTTGTGCACGGGGACATTTTATTCTACTGCATCCAAAGACGTCCTGTACAATTGTTTGTGTGTGTGTGGCAGAAAAGGTCAGGTGTCCCAATACTTTTGACCACACAGTGCATGCGGTCTGATAGGTCATGTGATGATGAGGTGGGCGTGGCCTGGCTCACCTGCGGCACCTGTTCGATGTCGCGCAGGAAGATGGGCTGGTTTCGGGAGACGGAGGTGGAGCGGTGATAATCCACCAGGGAGTTGAGGGAGTTGAACTTCACCACCCACAGGAAGTACTTCCCCGCCCCGTCCCTCAGAACCTTAAAGTGCTGCACGTCGTTCCCAAACCTGAGGAGGGAGAGACAGAAAGAAGGGCATTCAAATAAGAAACAAAAGAATATGTTTGATAATAATATCATTCAGAGTGAAATGAAGAATCGAGCTGAGAGAGGAATAGAGTGTGTACTTGACAGAGAGAGAGAAATCCCCCGGTGCGCTCTCACTCTCTCGGATCAGAAACGCTCCATCGTGTCTCTGTTTATTCAACATCTCCTCCGCCTTCACCCTCGGCATCTTCCCATAAAACCACCTGCACGCGTGTGTGTGTGAGAGAGAGAGAGAATGTGTGTGTAAAGTCAAAGACACCACACGGAGGATATAATAACACACAGTGGTGTGACTGTGGAACTCACGGGTGTGGCTTCATCTCAATGTAGTTTTTGGGGATGAACCCTTCTTTCCCGTACAGCTCAGCTTTATACCAGTTCTGATCACACTCTTCATTTAACACCTGTCTCACACACACACACACACACACACACACAACAGAGATGAGAATAAACACAAAAACACACACCAAAATAGTGTACGGTGTAAGTGTGTGTACAGTGAGTGTGTCCAATCAATGTGTACTGTAGGAGTGTGTACAGTGAGAGTGTACAGTGAGAGTGTACAGTGAGAGTGTGCAGTGAGTGTACAGTGTGTGTGTGTGTGTGTGTGTGTGTGTGTGTGTGTGTGTGTGTGTGTGTGTGTGTGCAGTGAGTGTACAGTGTGAGTGTACACTGAGAGTGTGAACAGTAAGAGTACAGTGAAAGTGTATACAGTGAGAGTACAGTGTGAGTGTACAGTGTGAGTGTACAATGATTGTGTACTGTTGGAGTGTGTACAGTGAGTGTACAGTGAGTGTACAGTGTGAGTGTACAGTGAGTGTACAGTGAGTGTACAGTGAGTGTACAGTGAGAGTACAGTGTGAGTGTACAGTGAGTGTGTACAGTGAGAGTACAGTGTGAGTGTAATGTGTGAGTCTGTACAGTGAGTGTACAGTGAGTGTGTACATTGATTGTGTACTGTGGGAGTGTGTACAGTGTGAGTGTACAGTGAGTGTGTACTGTGTGAGTGTACAGTGAGTGTGTACAGTGTGAGTGTGTACACTTATTGTGTACTGTGGGAGTGTACAGTGAGTGTGTACTGTGGGAGTCTGTACAGTGAGTGTACAGTGAGAGTGTGTGTGCAGTGAGAGTGTGTGTTCAGCGAGAGTGTGTGTGCAGCGAGAGTGTGTGTGCAGTAAAAGTGTGTGTACAGTGAAAGTGTGTGTGCAGTGAGAGTGTGTGTGCAGTGAGAGTGTGTGAGAGTGTGTGTGCAGCGAGAGTGTGTGTGCAGTAAAAGTGTGTGTACAGCGAGAGCAAACCCTGCTTAAATCCTGTTTCTGTATAAAACACACAAAGCACACACTCACACAAACAAGCTACAAGCTTTTCTTTTCCTCATAATAGAGAAAAATAAACATTTTCTCCTGATCTGCTCTCTTTCTCTCTCTCTCTCTCTCTCTCTCTCTCTCTCATACCTTTAGTATCTCTCCACGTTTGAAGCTTAGCTCGTCGTCTGCAGTGGCGTTAAAGTCATACTTGGCGATGGCCTCCATGACAGAGGCTCAGCGTGGTGTCCCTGACGTGTTGATGGCGTGACGGAGGAGCGAATGTTCTACTTCAGTAGCTGCTGTTAGAAATAATAATAATAATAATAAATGAAACAGACGAGTGTCTGTACACACGTTAACCCTGCAGTCAGATCTTCAGCAACAGGGCGAGAGTTTCTACCAGACTCCTGATCAGTGGATTGTTTTATTTCCCAGGTGAAGGAGTTTAGTGTTTACAAGGCGCTGGTCTGGTTTTCTTTTATTTGTCAGAATTATGACTTTAGATGAATTATGTCATAAAGAGGGTGGGGCTCAGATCAAACCATAACTGATTATAATATATATATAATTTTCACCATTTATTTTTCTATTCTCAGGCTAATCAGTAATTATATATAAAATGTCAATCAAAAATATTAATTAATAAGAATGTATATACATGTGTAGAGGTGTATAGAAATGTGTAGAGGCGTATAGAAATGTATACAGATTGTGTACAGATGTATTGAAATTTATATACATGAATAGAGATGTGTAGAAATGTATAAAGATGTGTACAAATGTATAGAAATGTGTAGAGATGTGTAGAAATGGTCTATAAATGTATATAGATGTGTAGAAATGTATAAAATGGTCTATAAATGTACAGATGTGTAGAAATGTACAGAGATGTGTAGAAATGTACAGATGTGTAGAAATGTACAGAGATGTGTAGAAATGTATAGAGATGTGTAGAAATGTACAGATGTGTAGAAATGTACAGATGTGTAGAAATGTATAGAGATGTGTAGAAATGTACAGATGTGTAGAAATGTATAGAGATGTGTAGAAATGTACAGATGTGTAGAAATGTATAGAGATGTGTAGAAATGTATAGAGATGTGTAGAAATGTATAGATGTGTAAAATGTACAGAGATGTGTAGAAATGTACAGATGTGTAGAAATGTATAGAGATGTGTAGACATGTACAGATGTGTAGAAATGTATAGAGATGTGTAGAAATGTATAGATGTGTAAAATGTACAGAGATGTGTAGAAATGTATAGAGATGTGTAGAAATGTATAGAGATGTGTAGAAATGTATAGGGATGTGTAGAAATGTATAGAGATGTGTAAAAATAAATAGAGATGTGTAGAAATGTACAGAGATGTGTAAAAATAAATAGAGATGTGTAGAAATGTACAGATGTGTAGAAATGTATAGAGATGTGTAGAAATGTATAGAGATGTGTAGAAATGTATAGATGTGTAGAAATGTATAGATGTGTAGAAATGTACAGATGTGTAGAAATGTATAGAGATGTAGAAATGTATAGAGATGTGTAGAAATGTATAGATGTGTAGAAAAGTATAGAGATGTGTAGAAATGTACAGATGTGTAAAGATGTATAGAGATGTGTAGAAATGTATGAGATGTGTAGAAATGTATAGAGATGTGTAGAAAAGTATAGAGATGTGTAGAAATGTACAGATGTGTAAAGATGTATAGAGATGTGTAGAAATGTATAGAGATGTGTAGAAATGTATAGAGATGTGTAAAAATAAATAGAGATGTGTAGAAATGTACAGAGATGTGTAAAAATAAATAGAGATGTGTAGAAATGTACAGATGTGTAGAAATGTATAGAGATGTGTAGAAATGTATAGAGATGTGTAGAAATGTATAGATGTGTAGAAATGTATAGATGTGTGTAGAAATGTACAGATGTGTAGAAATGTATAGAGATGTAGAAATGTATAGAGATGTAGAAATGTATAGATGTGTAGAAATGTATAGATGTGTGTAGAAATGTACAGATGTGTAGAAATGTATAGAGATGTGTAGAAATGTATAGAGATGTGTAGAAATGTATAGATGTGTAGAAAAGTATAGAGATGTGTAGAAATGTACAGATGTGTAAAGATGTATAGAGATGTGTAGAAATGTATAGAGATGTGTAGAAATGTACAGATGTAGAAATGTATAGAGATGTAGAAATGTATAGAGATGTGTAGAAATGTATAGAGATGTAGAAATGTAGTAGAAATGTATAGAGATGTGTAGAAATGTATAGAGATGTGTAGAAATGAACAAAGATGTGTAGAAATGTATAGAGATGTGTAGAAATGTAGAAATGTATAGAGATGTGTACAGATGTGTAGAAATGTACAGATGTGTAGAGATGTATAGAGATGTGTAGAAATGTATAGAGATGTGTAGAAATGTATAGAGCTGTGTACAGATGTGTAGAAATGAACAAAGATGTGTAGAAATGTATAGAGATGTGTAGAAATGTACAGAGATGTGTAGAAATGTAGAAATGTATAGAGATGTAGAAATGTAGAAATGTATAGAGATGTAGAAATGTAGAAATGTATAGAGATGTGTACAGATGTGTAGAAATGTGTAGAAATGTAGAGCTGTGTACAGATGTGTAGAAATGAACAAAGATGTAGAAATGTAGAGATGTGTAGAAATGAACAAAGATGTGTAGAAATGTATAGAGATATGTAGAAATGTATAGAGATGTACAGATGTGTAGAAATGAACAAAGATGTGTAGAAATGTATAGATGTAGAAATGTATAGATGTGTAGAAATGTATAGAGATGTGTAGAAATGTAGAAATGTGTAGAAATGTATAGATGTGTAGAAATGTACAGATGTGTAGATGTATAGAGATGTGTAGAAATGTATAGAGATGTGTAGAAATGTATAGAGCTGTGTACAGATGTGTAGAAATGAACAAAGATGTGTAGAAATGTATAGAGATATGTAGAAATGTATAGAGATGTGTAGAAATGTAGAAATGTATAGAGATGTGTAGAAATGTAGAAATGTATAGAGATGTGTAGAAATGTAGAAATGTATAGAGATGTGTACAGATGTGTAGAAATGTATAGAGATGTGTAGAAATGTATAGAGCTGTGTACAGATGTGTAGAAATGAACAAAGATGTGTAGAAATGTATAGAGATATGTAGAAATGTATAGAGATGTGTACAGATGTGTAGAAATGTATAGAGATGTGTAGAAATGTATAGAGATGTGTAGAAATGTAGAAATGTATAGAGATGTGTAGAAATGTAGAAATGTATAGAGATGTGTACAGATGTGTAGAAGTGTACAGATGTGTAGAAATGTACAGATTCTTCAGCACTGAGTAAAAAGGAAAAACACTCACCCCGAAATCAGGATCCTGTAAAAAGAAAGAGCGCTTTATCGTCACTTCCTGTCGTGTTTTAAACCCCAGATGAAAACAAACAGTGAATAATAAACACTTCCGGATTCAATATGTATATAAATAATATTTATGTTGTTTTTTTTGTGCTCGTGAACAGCACGAGCTCCTTCTCCGTCTGCGGACCTGTCACTACCCGAGAGCCTCAGTGCGCATGCGTGAACACCGTGCGCCTGCGCGGTGCATGTCGCCAGGCTGTAAGTGCGCATGCGGGATTCCAGTGAACTGCTGCGTGCGATTCAACCACATGCAGAATTTATAATAAAGTCATTAAATCATTGTTCCGCTTCTTCTCCTGCTTTATTTCATCTCTCTGCCTCCTCAAGTGCACTGCTTTCATTCACTTTCATTTATATAACAGTGTAAAATCTCCCTCCTAAACATTCAGGAGAGTTTTTAAAAAAGAATTAAACACAGAATTTTAACAGATGATTTATTGATAAGAAAATCATTTCTGAAATTAGATTGAGATCCGAAAGTAACTTCCATTTCAGCCACTAAAGATAATAAGTAATCAGGAAATGTTATAAATCAGAGAGAAGCTGCAGTGTAATAATAAATCTCCTGCTGAGTTTATGACTGAATTTTAAATATAATACCATCTTTAAGAGAAAAATCAATTCTGTGACTTAAAATAACACAAAAGTCTAATAAGAAACTAATTACACAACTGACAACTAAATACAACAAAATACCATTTGTGAATAGAGAATTAAGGATGAATGTTTTTGTGTATAAATCTACATGATTTTGTAAATAGATGAAGGGAATTTAAAGTAAAAAGACACAAAACTGAAAAAAAATCTAAAGATGATTAGACTCTTCTACAGATCTAAAGATTTATTTTTTTTGCAAAAGTACAACTAAAATCGAACAGGAACTAAATCACACACACACACACACACATAATAGATTAGATTTATGTGCAGTGTAGGTGTGGTATATGTGCAGTGTGTGTGTGTGTGTGTGTGTGTGTGTGTGTGTGTGTGTGTGTGTGTGTGTGTGTGTGTGTGTGTGGTTTATGTACAGTGTAGGTGTGGTATATGTGCAGAGTGTGTGTGTGTGTGTGTGTGT
This sequence comes from Silurus meridionalis, assembly GCF_014805685.1. NCBI lineage: Eukaryota > Metazoa > Chordata > Actinopteri > Siluriformes > Siluridae > Silurus > Silurus meridionalis. The sequence goes on along the minus strand of NC_060884.1, from coordinate 509,345 downwards.
GTGTGTGTGTGTGGTTTATGTACAGTGTAGGTGTGGTTTATGCAGTGTAGGTGTGGTTAATGCAGTGTAGGTGTGGTTTATGTGCAGTGTGTCTGGTTAATGCAGTGTGTGTGTGGTTTATGTACAGTGTAGGTGTGGTCTATGTGCAGTGTAGGTGTTGTTTATGTGCAGTGTAGGTGTGGTTTATGTGCAGTGTAGGTGTGGTTAATGTGCAGTGTAGGTGTGGTTAATGTGCAGTGTAGGTGTGGTTTATGTGCAGTGCAGGTGTGGTATATGCAGTGTGTGTGTGTGTGTGTGTGTGTGTGTGTGTGTGTGTGTGTGTGTGTGTGTGTGTGTGTGTGGTCTATGTTCAGTGTGTGTGTGGTCTATGTGCAATGTGGGTGTGGTCCATGTACAGAGTGTGTGTGGTCTATGTGCAATGTGGGTGTGGTCTATGTTCAGTGTGGTGTGGTCTATGTACAGAGTGGTGTGGTCTATGTTCAGTGTGGTGTGGTCCATGTACAGAGTGTGTGTGGTCTATGTTCAGTGTGTGTGTGGTCTATGTATAGAGTGGTGTGGTCTATGTTCAGTGTGGGTGTGGTCTATGTACAGAGTGGGTGGTCTATGTTCAGTGTGGTGTGGTCTATGTTCAGTGTGTGTGGTCTATGTTCAGTGTGTGTGGTCTATGTATAGAGTGGTGTGGTCTATGTTCAGTGTTGGTGTGGTCTATGTACAGAGTGGGTGTGGTCTATGTTCAGTGTGGGTGTGTGTTTTTTGTGCATATTGCATAATATAAATAGTATATCACTGCTTGATAGAACGCAACTGGAAGCCTGTAAAATAGTAGAAAAAGAGCCTAGTTTTTTGTGATCCGTGTTTTCTGTGATCCGCGTTTGCTGTCTCATTCTTACAGTAGATACGAGCATTAGTTATAAATTTCATACAAAAAAGCTTGCGTTAGTTTAATCAAAGCTGGTGATTATTGAGATGTTTACAGATCGATGTTTGATTCTGAAAGCTAACGGCAATTTATTGAATAATATATTTTACTTTGCATGAACACAAAGAAGAATGTGTGATGGAGCTTTATTTCTATAAGCTATCTGTCAGTACTTTGCTCAGAACAGCATTGCCAGCATAGAATCAAATCAAATCAAATCAAATCAAATCAAATCAAATCAAATTTTATTTGTCACATACATACAGGGTACGACATGCAGTGAAATGCGACATGCAGAATCATGTGTTGTATATGTGTTTATGTGCACTGAGCGTATGTGGCTTATGCAGTGTGGGTGTGGTTTATGCACAGTGTGGGTGTGGTCTGTGAGGGTGTGGTTTGTGCACAGTGTGGGTATGGTCTGTGTGGGTGTGGTTTATACACAGTGTGGGTGTGGGTTGTGTGGGTGTGGTTTATGCAGTGTGGATGTGGTCTGTGTGGGTGTGGTTTATGCACAGTGTGGGTGTGGTCTGTGTGGGTGTGGTTTGTGCACAGTGTGGGTGTGGTTTATGCACAGTGTGGGTGTGGTCTGTGTGGGTGTGGTTTATGCACAGTTTGGAAATCTCCATATGAGCACGGCTCCATCTGTGCTGGTGCTGATGATGAATCTGTTGTTGGGACACAAACGAACGCTGCTGATGCTGCTGCTGTGGCCGACGCCTACGTGTGTGACATCACCATTCACGTAACGCCACACCTTCACCAGCCTGTCGTCGCCACCTGGTGGGAAATCCAAGATATAAGAATGTTCACGTATCAAAACATTCAATACATTATAATAAAATATATTATTTCTGTGTTATAAATGTTAATAACACATATGGGGAAATGTTTTTTTTCTTACCGGTGATGAAGTTTTCTCCATCAGCGCTGATGTCCATGCCGTTAATGGACCCCGTCTGCGAGGCCTCCAGCTCTCTAATGGTCGCTCCATCATATACCTCCCAGTAGCCAATCTAACATAAAGGTCAAAGGACAGAAGCCTTTTAGTGGACCCTTCCTGTTTCATCCTGTTTTGTTATATCCTTTTACCCACTCTTTCTTTCTCACACACAAACACACACACGCACACGCACACACACACACACACACACACACACACACACAAACAGGGTGGTACCTTCCGGTCTGTTCCGCTAGCAATGATCTGATATTCCTCAGGATGATAGCAGACGGTTTTAAACAGTGTGTTGGCCAAAACCATCTGATTCCTCACGAAGCGCCTGGAAAGTAAAACAGACAGACAAACAGACAGACAGACAGAAAGACAGACGATCAGACAACCAGACAGATAAACAATCAGTCAGACAGAAAAACAGACAGTCAGACAGAAAAGTCACAGACAGTCACTAAAACAGAAAGACAGATGGGCAGATAGACAAACAGACAGACAGATGAACTGACAGAAAATCAGACAGATAAACAATCAGTCAAACAGAGAAGTGAGACAGACAGACAGAGAAGTGAGACAGACAGACAGAGAAGTGAGACAGACAGACAGAGAAGTAAAACACTGGACTGCACTTACACCAGGTCCCATATGATGCAGGCTCCGTCTGAACCCGCAGTCACACACTCCTTATCATTACTTTTAATTTTCACGTCGTTGACTGAAGCTCTGTGCTCCTTCATGCTGGCAATGAGTCTGTGTGTGTCCTCTAGGATCTCCCACACTCGCACCTACACCACCAACGCACAACAACACAACAACGTGGATAAAGGACCCACAAATCCAGAGTGACTGTGTGGTTGCTAATAAGGGTGTTAATAACCCACCCTTCCTTCTCCTCCTCCACTAACGAGGCGGGTGCCGTCGCTGGTGCTCGTTAGCGCCGTCACGCCCATATCGTGAGCGTTGGGGATCATCATCATCAGACGGCCGCTCTGGGGCGCGAACAGACGGATTTTCCCATCGTTCCATGCTTCACCGTTCACCATGACAACAAAACAGAACATTCACATTTACTGGCAATGCTGAAAAGTTCGCTCGCTCGCAGCAGTGTGGACTACAGTTACGATAAACAGCAGCACTTTATCATCTCACAAACGTTTAGGTGAGATGTTCCTCACCACTGTAGATGCTCCGACCGTCACGCATGATGCCAACAGCATTACACGTCATGTTTGGGACTCGGATCCGTAAAAGCTCTTTACTGGATAATGTGTGCCAGACGCGGATATCATCCTGAGAACAAGTGGCGAAGAGCTCCGAGGATCCTCTGAAAGAGAGAGTCAGAGAGCGACAGACAGAGAGAAAGAGAGAGAGATGGATGAGGAGGAATGGTGAAACAGTAACTTTAGTGGTGAAGGTGAGAACTACAAGTGAATGTCAGACTCTTACATTGCGAAGGCTGCGTCCCAAACCGCACTGCTGTGGCTGGTGGCGATGAGCTCCGGAGTGAAGTCCGTGTAGCCAAATCTGTAGATCTGAGACGCGTCGGTGCCCACAAACACCTGCTGACCTTCACCACGCAGAGCCATGGATGTGACTCCGCCCTCCAATGTCACACTCCTGCTCACAGAATGAGAGAGTGTAAGTTCAGCATTTCAGTCACATGACTTCTGTATTTTTTTGGTGTTGTTTTTCTATTTCTGTTTCTGTATATATTTAATATTTTCTAATACTATCCTTAATGTATTCTGTCTACTTTATATTCACATGTCTACATGATTTAGATGTTTTTAAGACGTTGTTCTTAATGCTTTAGCAATACACAAAATCTATTTCTGAAGAATTCTGTCTCGCATTCTGTCTTACTCTCTACAGTCTCATTCTCTAACTGTCTCACTGTCTTAGTGAAATATAGTAATTCTCTTTTAATTTCTCTTTAATTTCTCATAACTGTCTCACTCTCTAAAAGGCTCACTTGATAGTTTTGAAGCCTGTATTGGAGCAAATCCTGAATGTTCCGTCTCCTGATCCCACCAACAAATCTCCTGTCTTCAGCATCTTCAGAACATTTACACCCTACCACACACACACACACACACACACACACACACACACACACACACACAGAGTTTGTGGTACACAGATATAAACATCGATCAGCTGCTGCGAGTGGATTCTATGTTGACTTTCGCGCTCACTTTGTTGAATTTGTGCTTGGTTGGGCCACAGCTGTTCAGCAGACATCTCTCCACGTTCACCTTGAGGACGTCTCCAGTGGTGGTGCCGCAGTACAGGAACGTGTCATCCTCAGTGACCTGTAAACAGCAAAATGCACATCCTGATTGGTCAGAAGCTGATGATGAGTTCTCTAGAACAGCGGCTCTGACAGTAGTGCAGGTTTATAATAAGGCACTCAATTGATCGTTTCCATAGCAACAGCTCATTCACAATTTAGTTACAAATACATAAAAAAAAAACCATAAATGTGTTTCTATGATTCGTTACAATATCTTTTTAGGACACGTAATAATAATAAGAAGAAGATTAACAATAATAATAATAATAATAATACATATAATAAAACTCACCTCTAGGCACTTAATGACTCTCTTTAACTTCCCTATTTGACAGTCGGTGGGGCAGATCTTCTTGTTGGAGAGACTGAGCTTCCACACACGAAGCGAACCACTGCAGAGGAAAAACAGGGGGGAATAAAATTTGGAATTTGTTAATACAGCCACATGTGCAACATCTGGATGAGTTCTGATTAATCTGATGTTGGTTATTGCCCTGAAGCTATGAAGCTAATGTGAGCATCAAAAGACAACGGTGGATACAAGAAAACATTTTTATAAACAACATACAAGCCAAAGATTCAACAATGTGTGTGTGTGTGTGTGTGTGTGTGTGTGTGTGTGTGTGTGTGTGTGTGAAGATGTGTCTTACTCTCCGGCTGAGATGAAGACGTCGTCTCGGAGGTTGCAGTAGTTGATAGTGAGACAGTGACCCATGCTGTTAGCCGACGCCATACTCCTGCAGATCGCTTCCTTCTGCTTCACGCTCCACACCACGATACTGAACACACACACACACACACACACACACACACACCAGATATTCTATACGATAATACATATAATACACACACTTCAGTCAGTGGTTACAGCAGCGTTCTGAGTAGTGATGTGTATCATTTCAGTATTAAATCCTAAACCAGTCAGTGTTTTGTGATCAGACAGAATCGGGATGAAAGTGTACCTGCCATCGTCCTGTCCTCCCAGAGACACCAGGTAGTTCTCAGTCGGAGAGAACGCAAGTGCTTCCACTTTGGCTTTGTGGAGAACGAACCGAGCGTAAATGTCTCTTTTAGCAAAATCCCAGATGATCACATCAGCCTGAGGAAAGATTTATTACAATTACACAACATCTTAATCGAAGAACCCGAGAACCTGACACAGGTTAGCATTGAGCTGGAGCAGGATTTTATTCACAGCTGCTACAGAGAGATGAGAATTTGTATGAAAAAAGTGATCAGTTCAAACTCAGAGCTTCTCTATTCCTAAAAAACCCACAGCTGTGTATACACTATGTCTGTCCCAGGGATTAGACATTCACCTTGAAGCCCATGTAGGTGACCTGTCCTGACGCCAAGTAGGTCCCACTCTTGGACAAGGCCACGCAGGAGATATTGTTGGTGTGTCCTTGGAGGAACCCCTGCTTCCCGTCCCGCAGGTTCTTGATGATGAGCGTGCAGCCGAGTGGGTAGATCAGGTGCTCTTGATCTGGGTGGACCTGCAGACCCGAGATCACATGACCTGCAAAAACAATAGCATTTTGATTTCAGGTTCAATCCTCAGACATGTCTGTAGGTCTGAAACTTCTGCTGGGTTCTTGGGTTTCCTCCTTCCTTACATACACGACCTGGTGGATCGATGAGTGTGTGGAAATATGTTATTTATAAAAGTGCATCATTTTTTTCTAGTATCTTTATTATTATTATTATTATTATTATTATTATTATTATATAGGCAGAACCCGAAACGGTTTAGGGTTTAGATTTATTTTACTGTTATTTCCAACTCTCTGTGTGTGTGTGTGTGTGTGTGTGTGTGTGTGTGTGTCTCTACATTACCGTTGAATCCAATAACGGATTCGAGTTGAAGTTTCTGAATTTCCTGCGCCATCAGTGACTCTTCACAACACGGTTTAAAGTCTCAAAACGCTAATTTTTTCAATTAAATTTGCGAAATTCGCAAGAAATGTAAAGTTTATAAACCGGAGGGTTTCACAGCAACTGAGCCCCAGAACCACCGAAATGTTTACAGCCGTAACTAAGCAACGGCGGTGACGTCATTACTCGCGACAAACATCGCGCTTTTATTTTTAGTGTCAAACTATTAACTTTAATGCAAACTGTAAAATAACAACGTTATTAACAAATACGATTTAAACATTATTATGAATATTAATAATAATAATTATATGTGTGTTATTGTGGTATGAAGTGTTTAAATCAGACACTGAGCGATAATTATTAAATAAATGTATGTACAGAAAAAAGAGGAATACACAAAAAGATCACACACACAGAGAGTTTACAATTATTTATTTGTATTTGTTGTGCAGAAAATAAATATAAATAAAAACTCCTGAGTGAATTTCCACTGCACACGAATAACCTCTATAAATAAGTTACACACGACCTTTACAGATCATAAAACATGTTCAGAATAAATTAGCATTTAGTGTGTGTGTGTGTGTGTGTGTGTGTGCACTCTTTAAAATGAATCGTATTGAATTCCCCAAACTTCCAGATTCTGGATCCTGAATTTGCCCCTGCATAGGACCGGACTGTCAAAAGTGTCACAACGTTCAGACTGTCCTGATCTGAGACTCGCGCTGAGACACAAAGCGTTTCCCCCGTCTCCACCTGACACACACACACACACACACACACACACACACACACACACACACACATGAAAACAATGCCATCATCATCACAGATACATGGTAGACATACAAACACAATGACAGACAGGTAAACATACAGATAGACAGACAGACAGACAGACAACTCACCAATAATCAGCATATTGTCATCTCCACTCATGAAGCGAGGGGTCACAGCAGGGCAGACGGTGCAAGATGATGTCATCTCATTATGGCAAGAAGTAGAAGCTGAGAAACCGGATGTGGAAGATGTAGACGATTCCCTCGTTCCTGTCGCCCCTGAAATGTGCAGAACAGTTTTCTGGTATCTCTCCATCGCTGGCCTCAGCTGGAACAGACATGTTTGTTTGTATATCATTATCATTATTACATCACTTCCTGTACAACACAGGATTCATCTCGATTGGTTAAATATTTTCATACCGTGAAGACAAAACACTCTCCAGTGCCAAAAAACTGTAGCTCTGCCCCCTCGTGCCTTCTCAGAGACCAGTCTGAAGACAGAAATGCTCCACAGACCTGAGACAGACGGACAGACAGATGAATAGACAGACAAATATTACCGCTGTCAGTGCTCTGGTAATGTTCTCTCAGATCAAATACACCAACAAATCAGCTCACAAAGGGACTTCGTTTCCTGTCTGATAATCTGAACTGATCTGTTACTCACCTCCTCGTCCACAGTTTTCAGGAGCAGAACCGTCGGCTCGTGGACTTCAACATGCTTATAAAAGCTGAAAATATAATCCATTTAAAATAATAAAACTACAGGAGATTTACATAAAACACTATAAATACACTGTTCATTACATGGAGAACATCACCATCATCATTCTCACAGTGTAATGAGGTGATGGAAAGGAGATGAGAAGAAGGTGGAGAAAAGACAGAGGAGATGGAGAGGTGATGTGAGGAGGAGGTGGTAGATGGAGCAGAGAAACAAAGGAGGTGGAGAGAAGATGGAGAGGATTTGGTGAGTATATGAGGAGAAGGTGAAGAGAAGATGGAGGGGAAATGGAGAGGATAGGAGGAAGTGGAAAAAAGATGGAGAGGTAATGCAGAGGAGCTGGTGAGGAGGAGGTGTTAGCTAGAGAGGAGATGGGGAGAAGGTGGAGAGGAAATAAAGGGGAGGTCAGGAGGGAAGGAGATGTTGAGAAGGAGGTGGAAGATGGGAAGGAGGTGATAATGATTGAAGGCATACGATGTGAGATCTCTGCCATGTTCCTCAGTGCTGTAGAGTCGTTCTGGTCTGAAGAGAGAAAAGCGCTCAGGAATCCAGGCCCAGACCACTCGCATCTCCATCTCACACACCACACTCGAGCGAAAATGCCTTAAATGCACACTCTGATAAGTACTGGAGAGAAACACACACACACACACACACACCATTATAAAAATATAATAGTAATGACTTTTAAACACCAATTTTACACACATTAAAAACTTGGGCAATGATCTGAGAAGATAAAACCATCCATGGAAAGCTCCTCGCCTCTTATGCTCGATCCCTCTGTGAATTAGTGCCTGTTTGTTAGCGTTGTAGAGGAAGTTCAGCTCCTTGCGTGTAGGCAGCTGGATGCTGAAAGCTCTCTCAAGCAAAGCTTCAACGCTGCTGTGACGGTTTACGTTCTCCACAAAGCTTTTCATATCCTGCTTGAAATCATCTACATGGGCCACTCGAGAACTCACAGAGACCTTGTAGAGGCTGAGGAGTGCTAATGCTACACGGTACAGAACCTTGTAGCCCTCGACCAAGTAGACATCCAGCACTCGGACGGCGTAGCTGAAAGGCAGGTCTGCAAAGATCCACATGATCCAGTCGGAGTAGAACTCGAAGAGGCTCTGATGTGAGCTGGCGATCAGCTTACGGATTCCTCGGCAATACTTGTTGGCCAAGTCTCCGAAGGTCATGCAGGACGCGTGGGTGGTAACAAAGTTTTGATCGATGTAGCGCTTTTGTGGATCAGTGTAGCTGATGAGCGAGCAGATGCTGTGGAAGCACTGAGCCTCGTCCTCACTGTAGTGAAGCAGCAGAGACACCAGAGCCGGTAAAATGGGGCAGAAGGTCATGTCTCTGAAGTTCTCGCTCACACACAGGAGGATCTTCTTCACCGAGTTGCGTCCAGATTTGTTCAGGCAGTAGCGAGGGATCTCACCATCATTCATGAACTTGGGGAAAGGATGTGTGCTCCTCCCATGCTCCTCAAACATCTTTGCTGCCAGGTAGCGGTACGTCTCCGCGTCCTCTGCACTGGACCTGCACTCGATGCGTTGGATGATGTGCTGGTAGGATTTGGCCTGCAGCGTGTGCTGCAACACCCAGAATCCGGAGCGAGCCATTTTCTTCAGCTCCGAGTGATCACTGCGGAGAACTTTCTGAAAGAGAGAGGCAGCTTCTGGGTGAATTTTCTCCCAGTCCACGTAGTGACCATATTTCATGCCAGAAGAGGAGCAGATCTCCCAGCTGTCTGGCTCTGTGATGGTCAACATCGGGATGTTCTTAGGGTTTATTCTTGTACCTGCACAACAAAAAAATATCTTCATAAATGAAAATTGTAAAATCTGCAAAAACTCTGAGAACATTAAAGCTGTTTCCACCTTCTCTTACTGATGTTCTTTTTTATTTGAAAGAACATTAAATATTTATATACATTAATATTGATTATATTTGTACAGTCACAACTATATAAATCCTCTACCACAACAAAATATGATAAATCTAATAGAGAACAAGAGAAAATAACATTGTACTATAACTTTTCCATATGTATCCACAAAAACAAACAAACAAACAAACAAATAAATAAATAAATAAATAGTAAAAAAACTGATCAATTAAAAAACAATTGAAGGGGTTAGTTAGTGTAAAAACACTGCAATGAGTTACTTCTACTAATAAAACCACCACAATCGTGTTCACTGATTGGCCGATTGAGAGATTCAGATTCTTAACAAACGATTTTATATTTAAATAACCAAACAAACAAAAACCAATAAAGAATAAAAACTCCGCTCCCTTCAGTAACACAAATATCTTTTATGAGTTTATAGTAATTTAGTAATTTAAAAGAGAACTAAAATTGAACAAAAATGGCTGTGACATCATCAGACTCGTAATTCTAAGGCACTTATTCATTAAGATTCTGAAGCTTCACCTGCTCAGCACGGAGCTCAGCACCGAACAGCCTGTTCTGTTTCTTAGTAGGAACAGTTTGGATCCACGCGGCCACATTTCATTCATTGTGGTAGATTAACAATTTCTATAATGAAAAAATCTAAAAGAACCGTATCTCCATGACCTTTTAAAAAAAGATCTGTTCATTGGGAATATACAGGTGTAACATGTTCAAGAACATCAAATGTATGAACACATTCTTTTTTTATCCAATATAAAAATGTACATAAAATACACTATATAAAAAAAAAACCCCACCCTTCTGCACGTTTGTAATATTATCAAAAATACAAAGATCTGTGATTAATGTAATTAAACATAATAAATAAAATCCAGAAGTAAAAACAGGAAAAAAGTTACCTCCATGATCTTTACTTAGATGTTTCTTTTTGCCTGCTGTAGATCTTTTCAGTGTCGGTCTGGTGGGAACGTTTCCCCTGTGGTCTTCTTTCCCAGCGTCAGCGTCCACATTCAATTCTCGCTGGTCTTCGCAGTTTTCCTTTTCTTCAAGCATATAGAAGGACCTGGACCGAGGTCTGAGGATGTTTGCTTGTGACTCATTAGAATCCGACGTCTCAAAAAGAGAACGAGAACGAAGCCTTGGACAATCATCTGACCGGCTCGCTCTCTGCAGCTCCACTGAGCCGAGGCTGGAGAAATCAAGGCTTGGAGAAACCTGAAGCATTTCTAAAGCAGTTGAAGAAAAGTTGGACAGATTTGAAAAAGTTCAGATATGATCACGAGTCAGAAATTGTAGGAGTGTCAGAAAAAAAAGCAGGGAAAGTTTAGAAGTTGGTGAGAAACCAGACACTGAGATGGAGAAAAAGTTTAGAAGTGTTAAGAAAGTTGGAAGAACTCAGAAGAAAACATTCTAAATGACAAGAAATCAAGATCATAAAAAAAATCAAAAATCAAAAGAAGGAACTTAGAAGAACGTAGAAGAGTGTAGATGATTTATAAAGTCCCTGCAGGTCTGATTTCGTTCCAGTGTTTCACTCCGGCTGAACGTTTACACGGCCACAGAAGGTCAGATCGTTTGCGTAAATAACTCGTGTAACAGCTTTTAGTGCGTGGTGGAAAATTCCAAACGCTCCTATTAAGTGTGTGAGATGGTTACCTGTGTTTGTGTTAGAAACACACAACGTTTCACAGGAAAAATACAGGCTTTAGAGATGACAAAACAAACACCATCCACAGTCCCTATTTATTAACAAGCAAACATCTAAATGATGAAAGAAATCAGTGCCTCATTCATCCAGAAAGATGTTTTACTCCTCTGTGTGTGTGTGTGTGTGTGTGTGTGTGTGTGTGTGTGTGTGTGTGTGTGTATAAAGTGTAAAGTTGCCTACTGTAAATCTACCAGTGTGGAAAAGTGTTAGTGTTATAAAGATATGCATCATTATTTTTATTTTTATTTAAATATAGAGAATATGATATTGATGTACAGAATATTAAACTCTGAGCACATGGGAAAAAAACACACACAAATGAAATCAGCAGGAAAAAAGAAAGCAACGATCTGTTTAGCAGTTTCTTGTTGAAAAGGTCCTTGGTTTGTTTTTTATCCAAACACTTGTGTGTGTCATCATGAAACACACACACACACACACACACACACACACACACACACTCTTCTGAGTCAGGGGATCGTTAATGATCAGGTCACTCTGCTCCATGAGTTTATAAAACAACTGTGAACTTCTTCTCTAGTTATAATAATAATCATTGTTATTATTATAATCAAAATGTATAAAATAAGAAAGAAGGAGAAAATCTTTATTAGTAAATACGTAAAAAAACAAAAAAACAAATCTGTATTTAATTTATTCACTTAATAAAATATGCT
>NC_060884.1:480000-482500 GCF_014805685.1 Silurus meridionalis | reverse complement strand
GCCCAGAGTAAGCTGTCACTACAATAGAGAGCGCCCTAGGGATCTTCACCAATATAGATGTAGCTGTGTGTGTGTGTGTGTGTGTGTGTATCTGTGTGTGTGTGTGTGTGTGTGTGTGTGTGTGTGCGCCATCCTTTACGACTCACCATAATCTTTCTTGCAGTACTTTTTCATGTTGATCTTCAGCTTCCCTTTGGATGCTTTGCAGTAGGACTCACAGTCTGTATTAAAGAGAGAGAGAGAGAGAGAGAGAGAGAGAGAGAGTTAGAATGCATTCTATTCAAAAAATAAAAGACAAAAAGAATAGACAGAGTGTGACACTCCTCTAAACAGCTCATCTATCTGCCAGCCCATGCTTCACGCTCGAACCCATCTGCCCTCGTCACGTTGCGTGACTCTAATAGATGCTTGTTTTTTTTTGTGTTTTTTTTAGAAAAGCAGCAGACAAAAGGTCCTGCTCTCGGCATGTCTGGAGTCTCCCTCGCTCTGATGGGAGACCTTCAGCACCATTCACACCACCCAGTGCTCTCTTTTTCAGTGCCATGCTAATTCCTCGACCCCCCGTCCCCCTGCTCTGCGCTGTCAAAGTGCCACCGCGGGACCTTGTCAACTCGACCCCATCCGGCCCTTCCTCCCTCGACCCCGTGGTCCAGCTGAACTTTTGGCGTTTATTGGTTCAGCACCCGGGGTGGTGGCAGCAGGCGTGAGGGAGGGGTCGCCCCGGCACAATGGGAGGTCAGCGGGGGGGAAATTAGTGACCTGTTGAGTGTTAAAAAAAGCCTTTTGGTGTCCAAAAAGAAATACAAATAGACTGCAGGCCAGAAACACCAAGCCAGATCCTGCATGATGGATATCTCCTGAGTCTGGATAAGTGAAGATAAAGATAAAAGAAGAATGGGAAAACGTTATCAGCTCATTGTGGTGTCGGTGCTGTTGCTGTTGGTGGTAATGGGGATTTTGGTGCTGTTGGTGGTAATGGGGTTGTTGGTGCTCTTAGTGGTAATGGGGATGTTGGTGCTGTTGGTGATAATGGATATGTTGGTGCTGGTGGTAATGGGGATGTTGGTGCTGTTGGTGGTAATGGATGTGTTGGTGCTGGTGGTAATGGGGATGTTGGTGCTGTTGGTGGTAATGGGGATGTTGGTGCTGTTGGTGATAATGGATATGTTGGTGCTGGTGGTAATGGGGATGTTGGTGCTCTTAGTGGTAATGGGGATGTTGGTGCTGTTGGTGTTGGTGGTAATGGGGATGTTGGTGCTGTTGGTGGTAATGGGGATGTTGGTGCTGTTGGTGGTAATGGGGATGTTTGTGCTCTTAGTGGTAATAGGGATGTCGGTGCTGTTGGTGTTGGAAGTAATGGGGATGTTGGTGCTGTTGGTGTTGGTGGTAACGGGATGTTGGTGCTGTTGGTGGTAATAGGGATGTTGGTGCTGTTGGTGTTGGTGGTAATGGGGATGTTGGTGCTCTTAGTGGTAATGGGGATGTTGGTGGTAATGGGGATGTTGGTGCTCTTAGTGGTAATGGGGATGTTGGTGGTAATGGGGATTTTGGTGCTGTTGGTGGTAATGTGGATGTTGGTGCTCTTAGTGGTAATGGGGATGTTGATGCTGTTGGTTGTAATGGGGATGTTGATGCTGTTGGTGGTAATGGGGATGTTGATGCTGTTGGTTGTAATGGGGATGTTGGTGCTCATAGTGGTAATGGGGATGTTGATGCTTTGGTGGTAATGGGGATGTTGGTGCTGTTGGTGGTAATGGGGATGTTGGTGTTGGTGGTAATGGGGATGTTGGTGTTGGTGGTAATGGGGATTTTGGTGCTGTTGGTGGTAATGGGGATTTTGGTGCTGTTGGTGGTAATGGGGATGTTGGTGCTCTTAGTGGTAATGGGGATGTTGGTGCTCTTAGTGGTAATGGGGATGTTGGTGCTCTTAGTGGTAATGGGGATGTTGGTGCTGTTGGTAATGAGGGTGTTGGTGTTGTTGCTTTTGGTGGTAATGGGGTGGTATGTATGCTGAAGAAAGGTGGGGGTGTAAAGGGCTGGAGTTCTTTCAGCTCGCCTGAATATGAACAAACTGCATTGTTTGAGGGCGACTCTCACTCTGCGCCTGCTTTTCACTTTCTTTTCTCCTGGACTGAAAGGGAGTTGCCCGGACAACGGTGGGATGAGAATAAAATGTCTGATAAAAAAAGAGATGTAGTTCCAGTGTAGTGGTCATGTGCGTGTGTAAGGGGGATCCCAAAAAACCTAAGTGCCTGACGAAGACGTGACTGTGGGACGTTAGAAATGTGATGAAACGACAAACTCTGTGAAACTGAAGAGCGCACGTATCGTGGCAGCCTCATTTCCATGTCAATGGGGGTTATAGCATGAGAGAGCGAGAGTGAGAGAGAGAGAGAGAGAGAGAGAGAGAGAGAGGGTCTTTTGTTTTCCCGTAACCCTGTTTAATGGCATCGTGATACTTTCCTTTGATAGCCCTCGATTTCTCACTAGCGAGGCCTGC
>NC_060884.1:460000-470000 GCF_014805685.1 Silurus meridionalis | reverse complement strand
TCACCACCACTCACACACACACACACACACACACTCACTCACTCACTCACTCACTCACTCACTCACTCACACACACACTCACACACACACACACTCATTCACTCACCCACTCACTCCTCACTCACACACACACACACACACACACACACACACACACACACACACACACACACACACACACTCACTCATTCACTCACCCACTCACTCACACACACACACACACACACACACACACACACACACACACTCATACACACTCACTCACTCACTCACCACACACACACACCCATGCACTCACACACACTCTCTCTCTCTCTCTCTCACACACACACACACACACACACACACACACACACACACACACTCACTCACTCACTCACACACAGTCACTCACACACTCACACTCACTCACTCACTCACTCACTCCTCACTCACTCACCCACCCACTCACTCACTCACTCACCTACTCACACACACACACACACAGACACACACACTCACTCATTCACACACAGTCACTCATACACACTCACTCACTCACCTACACACACACTCACGCACTCACACACACACTCTCTCTCTCTCACACACACACACACACACACACACACACACACACACACACACACACACATCCATTCACACAAATAATTACTCACTCACTCACTCACACACACTCTCTCTCACACACACACACACACGCACTCACACACACTCTCTCTCACACACACACACACACACACACACACACACACACACACACACACACACACAAACACATCCATTCACACAAACACTCCCTTACTCACTCACTGTGTGTGTGAATGATCAGCTCAAAACCGTATCAGACCCTGATGTTCTTCACACCGTCATTAATGATCCATAAACATCACATTGAAACTCCGCTACAACCTTCTGCCTGTTTTATTACATTTGGTTGAAACATTTCAGTGGAAAAAACCTGAAAATGTGAATCAATAATAAACTCGTAGTTTTCACCGGAGTGAAATCGGCACCTGCTCAGTAACGGAGGTGGAGGTGTGGAGGAAGTGCACATGAGCTGCAGGTGTTCCACTTGAATATGTTTCAGCACTTTCTAAACAATAAACAGCCTGGAGGAAGAGCTGAAGTGGCTTTTCACTTAGTCATGAAGTGCTGGTGCTGAGCTACACACACACACACACACACACACACACACACACACAACCAAACTTTCACTGTCTGAAGTGATCCTGCATGGAGATTGATGGAGTAGAGAAGAACGTGGTGTGAGCAGCTGATCACGGGGAAACTGAGGTTTGTGTTTGAGACGTTTAACGATGTGATTCCTGTGCAGTTCCTCCTGGTGAAGTCTCGTGTAGATGTGTAGATATCTTCCTCAGATGTTACTTTAATAAAGCAGAATGTTCCTCGTGTGTCCCTGACCGGGTGGAGAAGTTTGACATCATGGGGTTTGGAGATGCGAGCTCCAGCAGAGTAAAGGTCAGGAAGCAGGGTTCGTTCTCTCTCTGGGTGGAGATGAAGATGGAGATGGAGATGGAGCTACGTGCATGCGTCTGGTTTTAGTTGTGTTTTTGTAACAGGAATGACTTTGCAGGGAGAGAATGGTTCTCTTGGTTGGTTGGACTCACAGCTGTTATCGTGATGTTTCTGGAGATCCTGATGTGAACTCGGAGCACATTGTGATGAGGTGATGTAGAAGGACATCGGGACGGTTTTAATATGAACGACGGTGCGAGATCATCGGGTAACGATTTAATCGCGTGACTCACGCGGCGGCTTCAAAGAGGATTACGTTCACGTGAGCGAGACGAGCGTCAGGGGCTACAGGGGGTCAACACGTCTCTGTGTTTGCCTGTTTATCGCCATGGCAACCATGAGAAAGACAATTAATATAACCAGCTAAAGGTGCGGCCCGCGCTCAGGGGGATTCCGATCACAACATGATGTCATTCTCGTCAACCATGTGCTCCAGCGTTCACTCCGGATCTACACGTGAGGAGTTTTTCATAAAGACAAACCTTAGAGAAAAAATACTTCCCATAAAATCATATCAGTCATCCAGAATATAAATATCACACACATGGACAGAGCAGGAGTGTGTGTGTGTGTGTGTGTGTGTGTGTGTGTGTGTGTGTGTGTGTGTGTGTGTGTGTGTGTGTGAGGAATTTCTCCTTGTCCTGGCTCTGTGAAGAGTGAAGTGGAATCCACCTTCGTACACTTAGGATATGCCCCCATCACACACACACACACACACACACACACACACACACACACACACACACACACACACGTACTCAACCTTTTATTATCAAAAATACATTTCTTAAAGATCTGCACTGCTATTAAATCCCATGAGTGGTTGAGTTTATAAGTAAACACGCCTCAGAACAACATATTAAAACGTGAAACACAATTAATTACTATTATATATGAGGTGGTACCAAAAAGATTGAGACTAGTTTTGTAATATGCCAACAGAGGGCAGCACGAGGCTGCACGCACAGTCACAGGGGGCACGACCTTCATAAGTCAGTGATGACTGGTCTTCACTTCGTGAGGTGTTTTGAACGACACACACACTTTAAGACTGGAAGAACATCACTGGAAGACGACGAGAGTTTAGGAAGAACTTTGACAAGCTCGACCCCCAAAAATTTCAAAACCGTTCAGCAACTCGTGCATGATGATCGTCGAGAACGATCCACATTATTGGGACACTAGCCAATCATGGATGAGGAACATGATCTGATATAATGCCTGAATGAATCTTCTGTAGTAACCATGGTGGTGAACACACACAGTGAGCATGGACGGTCTCATTGTATAAATAATGATCTGAACACAACAATGTAAGTATTACAGTAGAACACGTCGCTGCAGGAGACTATCGAGCTCTCGAGGCTCCTGCTAAACCATGACCCCTCCAACAAAAATAAATACTTTGAGTTTCTCCTTATAGTGGTACGAGTCTCACTAACAGAACATCACAGCTCCAACACTGAGCTAAATCATGGCCATCATCATGCAAACACCACGCCTCATTTCCCCGGCACAATCGGTTTTAAAGGAGCTCGTTAGGTCCAGCACGAGGCAGGAGCACCGACACGCAAACCATTCCACTGGAATGAGGGAACGCTGGAGAGAAACGAGTGTTTACAACGAGGTTTATGAGGGACGAAGCCATTCATCATCGCTGCCATCCAAGAGCCATTTCGCGAGATGTGTAGGCGAGTCATCGAGCGGAATGTGTTCTCCTTCGCCGCCTCGCCGTCGTGACTGATTACAGAACTCATACACCAGGAGATTCTCGCCAGCTGAAGTGGAACTTCTGGCACCAGCTTTCACACCCAATATTTATATTGATGATGTACGGTGTAGAACACGAACACTGGCTTTAACACCGAGGTAATGACACAAGCTTCAGCAGGAGATTCTGTCAGCCAGCACCATGACCTTCAGAATCATTATAATAATATTTCTACAGCACCTTCATATGCATGGTGCATCAGTAAGTAGTTTCAATAACGTAGGATTCATAATTAATCAGAATGGCTTCGCACATCGCAATCACAAACTCTTTATCTTCTTCCATCAGGTTCAGAGCCAGTTTTATTCCCATCTACCATCACCATCAGCATCACCATCATCATTCTACTGCAGTAATCACCATGTGGTTTTGCTCCACTCTGTACATTCTGTATCATGTTTGTATATATTGGTGTATTTATTGTATATCGTAGATGATCTTCATGTTTATATATTATTTGTACACTGTGTATCTATAAAGGATAAAAGATTGTAATAAGAATGTGATTAAACACTGTATTTACAATTCATGTAAATATCAAATATATGGGATGTAAATATCAGAAGACACATTCTGAAACTACACTACAGTTCAGAAAGTTCGAGTTCAGTGGTTAAAGTTTACTAAAGTTAAGGTTCAGAGTTCAAGTCCCAGTATCTCCAAGCTGTTATTCATGGGGCCCTTGAGTGAGATGTTTAACCTTCTGTACTCCAGGGGGCGATGTATCGAGTCTGACCCTGCACTCTGCTTCCAAACATCACTGGAATATGTAAAGAAAGAGTTTCACTGTGCTGTATTACACACGGGACAAGTAAAAGCCCCTTTACCAACTCCTTATAATAAAGGAACATTTGCCCCATCAGCCTGCTCACTACACCTGCTCCTGCTCACTACACCTGCTCCTGCTCACTACACCTACTCCTGCTCACTACACCTGCTCCTGCTCACTACACCTACTCCTGCTCACTACGCCTGCTCCGGCTCACTACACCTACTCCTGCTCACTACACCTGCTCCTGCTCACTACACCTACTCCTGCTCACTACGCCTGCTCCTGCTCACTACACCTGCTCCTGCTCACTACTCCTGCTCACTCCTGCTCACCTGCTCCTGCTCCTGCTCACTCACGCCTGCTCCTGCTCACTACACCTACTCCTGCTCACCACCTGCTCCTGCTCACTACACCTACTCCTGCTCACCACCTGCTCCTGCTCACTCCTGCTCACTCCTGCTCACTATACCTGCTCCTGCTCACCACCTGCTCCTGCTCACTACACCTGCTCCTGCTCACCTGCTCCTGCTCCTGCTCACTACACCTCACTCCTGCTCACTGCACCTGCTCCTGCTCACTCCTGCTCACTGCACCTGCTCCTGCTCACCTGCTCCTGCTCCTGCTCTTGCTCCTGCTCACTGCACCTGCTCCTGCTCACTACTCCTGCTCACACCTACTCCTGCTCACTGCCTGCTCCTGCTCACTACCTGCTCCTGCTCACTATACCTGCTCCTGCTCACTACCTGCTCCTGCTCACTGCACCTACTCCTGCTCACCACCTGCTCCTGCTCCTGCTCACTACACCCACCCTGCTCACTACACCTGCTCCTGCTCACTCCTGCTCACTATACCTGCTCCTGCTCACTCCTGCTCACTCACGCCTGCCCTGCTCACTCACGCCTGCCCTGCTCACTACACACTCCTGCTCACTGCACCTGCTCACCACACCCACCCTGCTCACTACACCTGCTCCTGCTCACTACACCTGCACCTGCTCCTGCTCACTACTCCTGCTCACTGCACCTGCTCACTACACCTGCACCTGCACCTGCACCTGCTCACCACACCACTCCTGCTCACTGCACCTGCTCCTGCTCACTACACCACTCCTGCTCACTCACACCTGCACCTGCTCCTGCTCACACACCTACTCCTGCTCACTCCTGCTCACTCCTGCTCACTCCTGCTCACTACACACTCCTGCTCACTCCTGCTCACTCCTGCTCACTGCTCACTACACCCACTCCTGCTTACTACACCTACTCCTGCTCACCACGCCTGCTCCTGCTCACTCCTGCTCACCTGCTCCTGCTCACTGCACCTACTCCTGCTCACTCCTGCTCACTACACCTGCTCCTGCTCACTACACCTGCTCCTGCTCCTGTCTCACCTCTAGCACATGTGCGTTCATCGAGGCAGGCTGTAGAAGTGCTCTTTGATAGTTAGCGTGTTCTCTCAAGCTTTAAATCCTCGTTCATGTTTGGTTAAGCAGTAAAATGTGTTGGTGAAGGCGTGTGGAGGCGGAGGAGAAGTTCAGGATGTAGACGAGCTCTGTGGGGATCTGCTGTGAGGTGCTGAGGGTATAAATCACGCTGAGATGTGTTTATGCTGCCTGTTTAAGCGGAGCGAGGAGGATTAGCTTAAACACAACACCACCACAGGGGTTTTTTTCCCCTTGCATGTGAAATGTGCAGTTACGTTCTCGATGTCGCTGCCCAAAAAAAGAATGGCATGCAGCGGTGTGAATCATGATGATGGAGGAGAGGGAGGAGGAACGTCAGGGTTCAGCGCAAAGGAACCTCAAATAATGACATTTACACTCTGACACTGAACAGTTTCTCACTCAGGAACTCTCTGTTTCTGTCTAATCCACAATGAGCAGAGGAGAAACCCCCCACCCCCACCCCCGCCAACAGACCAAGAAAGAGATAGACTATAGAAAGAAAGAGAGAAGGATAGATAGATAGATAGATAGATAGATAGATAGATAGATAGATAGATAGATAGATAGATAGATAGATGATAGAAAAGAGAAAGAGAAACAAACAGACAGGTGTGATATAAATAAAGGAGTAAATGGAGATAAACGAGTAAAACAGACGGAGCAAAAAGAGAAGAAAAGCAGAAGTACTGATCGCTGCTGTCAACAAAACAGCATATACACACACACTCACACACACACACACACAACCACACACACACACACACCACACACACACACACACACACACACACACACACACACACACACACACACACACACACACACACATGCATATACACACACACACACACACACACACACACACACACACACACACACACACACACACGCACACACCCACACACACACACACACACCTATACTGGTTTTATGTATTAGGTGGACTTTGCCTGGTAAACAAGTTGTACCATGGTTTAAAGGTACCCACCCTTCCCTTGTGCTACAGTGATGCTACAAATGTCAAAAATCTAATCAGCTCTGAGGAAAACAAATTTCACTTCAGAATTACTTTACACAAATTTAAACAATTTATATAAAGACCTGACATTATGGTTGTATATGAGGACCTGCTCGAATGTCCCGCCTTCTGACAAAAATAGTGTTTGTAAGGACATACGGGCTTTATCAGGACATTGGTTTTAACAATACACAAACAAGACATCACACAGTATTGAAGGGACAGGCATGTTTTATTGGCCCTCTGACACACACAAACACAGACTTGACAGCATGGTGCACTATCAAGACATCAGTGACTTAAAAGAACAAGTCCTTTCCTTGTAGTTTTCGGGACTTCTTTTAGAGTTTTTAGTCTCTGCAAAATATTCATAAACAAACGAACCAAAAAACCCATTATAAATGAAATCTGATAACCAAGATGTTTAGATATTTGAATGTTTAGTGCATAGTGAAATCTCCAAAATGCTCAGTGTTATATAAAGCTTGCAGAGAGCTAGATATACAAATGAATTACATAAAGACACTTAAACCAATTTAAAATGAGGAAAATTGTAAAGCTAATTACACTCCTAATAAATCCCACCCACGATCAGCTGCCATAATAAAGAGCTAGTGTTATTCAATCACTAGTCATAACGTTATAAGATCATAACGTTATGCCTGGTGTGTACATTTCTTGATGGGAACTCCAAAGCTTTTTCTACGTCGCTCTGGGAATGGGAGTTTGCTATTGCCATAAATGTAGATGGGACATCGAAAGAACTCAATTGTATCAATGAGTGTATGCAAACATAACCACAGACAGTAAGTGAAAGAGGTATGATGGCAGAGGTTTGTTTAGGATTATAAATAGCAAATAAATGTGAATAATGTTACCTTTTGTAATATAAATTCTTATTGCTAATTAATATATTGAAAAAAGTGTCCTGAAAAATCCTGAAAAATCATAACCTAAAAAAATGCAACGCAAACCATTTTCCTCTTCTGGTGTCCGATTGCTTCACATCCCTGTAAAAAAGAAATCATCATTGAGTACATTAGCAGTGTGGACTGACATATTATGGCGCATATTAAACATGGTTAGAACAAGTTAGAAAACCTACTGATCTGTGCTGGTGTCTTCAGGGAAGCATCCAAATTCGCAGCATCAGCCCCACTCTCAGAGTCACTTCCATCACTAGCATCAATGTTGAGTTTATCTTAAAAGCAGATGCAAAAATTAATACTACTGTATGTTTCGTTTGTAACTAAAAGCTCATCGATTTGAATAATCATAACATTAAAGATTTTCACCAATTTATCTTGATGCCTTAATACTAGCCTAATTCTACACAGGACATATCAAGGACTCATAATTTTACAATTTAAATGCATACCTTTAATTTCAAAGCTGAGGTGATAAAATAGCAAGGTTTTTGTATATTCTACTGAACAGTAATATGATATACAAATTATCAATATAAACCTTTGTCATATTTTCTTTTGTTCAAGAACTGTTTTTGTTATTGTAAGATACTGTTCAGTACATATTTAAAAACATAACCAAAACAAATACTCAGTTTATAATTATTTAACAGAATTTCTTATGACAAAAATAATGTCTATCAGGCAACCTTACTTTTTTTGTCTTTTCACAAAGTTCTTTTGAATCCTGTTTCTTAGGCTTAGATTGGCCCTTTACAATGGTAATCTAAAATAGACAAAACTAAATGCTTTTATATGGACCTGTCCAGGGATATTTTAATGGCTATTACCTCCCTTTAGGCTGGACACAAACCAATTAGATTCTCAAAGCATTTTTGATTTTAAACATACATTTAGCTTCACTAACGTTTCAAATTTACGCTCGCATTCCACTGACTATCTGATGTACAGACAGCAGTAAAATATTGGAGTTATTCCAAAAATCAGACAATGTAAGCCTGGCTGTAGCATCTTCTTAACCAGGTTAACACATTTGGACTATCATTTGGACATAATTAACAATATATAAATATTTTTTTACTTTTCATAATCTTTTGGCTCTCTATTAATTTGCACCCATATAATTGACACCCAGCAATATAATAATACGCATGATGCATTAACTATAATCTATTTGGGTCACTTTTGTTCTCATGATATACAATCACCCAGGTCACATCTGCTATGTGGTGCTTCTGTAACAAACCCTTACCTCTGAGGGATAAGGAAGTACAATAGTCAGTAAGTCTACATCTATAAGATGCAAATTTGAAAGAAATTAATTTAATAAAGTTTATGGTGCTCATACAATAACTTTATAGTGAAGTCCTCGAGACCAGGTTTCTGTCAGACACTATACACACAGCTGATGATGTACATTGACTATCACATTACTACAAGGTACAACAAATCTGCTATGTGGCGCTTCTGTAACAAACCCTTACCTCTGAGGGATAAGGAAGTACAATAGTCAGTAAGTCTACATCTATAAGATGCAAATTTAAGAGAAATTAATTTAATAAAGTTAATGGTGCTCATAAAATAACTTTATAAAGTGAAGTCCCTCGAGACCAGGTTTCTGTCAGACACTATACACACAGCTGCTTATGTACATTGACAACGTCCCCATATACCCAGTGTACTGCTAAACCATGTCTGTTCCATATACACTCAGATAAACACTAAACATGTACATCACTAAAGCCCTGATATACCATGTATTTGTCAAACACACGGACACACTAATACTCCTTTGGTAGAGGACTCTTACATGATGGTCTATGCATGTCCTTATTAGACACAGTGTTCTCATAAAACAGGTCTCAGCCATACACACTACATACACACAGACTAACTCAATCCTAACCCCAGCACCTAAAACTGCACACAAAATCTCAGTCATTTTGATCTCAAGACATGGTTCACAGATAGTGTTCACCCATCCAGTCAATCTCTCCCAGTGACTAAGAGAGACAATACGTACTGATAAAAACATACTAAAACAATGCAAAGTACCTGCAACATTTTGGGAATAAATAATCAGAATATGATTTTTATAAATTACCTTTTCTCACTCTTCTCCTGGATCAGCAGCCTCCAACTCATCTACTGCAGTAACCTCTAATGTTTTCAGCTACATTCTAAAAACAGAAACAAGAGATCTTTCTCACATTTGTTATAAACATTAAGTAGCCCTAGAATGTATTTGATACTTAAGTCACATTTTAATGCAATTAATTTTACTGCATTAGCAACCATATCAAACCAAGACATTAATTTCAAAAGATACATAAAACTAAGTTTTACACAAAACATTTAATTTAAAACAGATTGGTATGTTTAGAAATATTTAAAAAAAAAGCATTTGGATCACCAGCAATTGTATTATTAACAATCGCAAACAAGGTCTTAGTATTTAGTCCGACATACTAGGTTTTGCAGAACTGCTAGTTCTACAAATGACTATGCATAAAACTGTTTCTGTGAAAAT
>NC_060884.1:452500-455000 GCF_014805685.1 Silurus meridionalis | reverse complement strand
TTCCTGCTGCACGAGTACACACAGGTGACTCCCGTTTCACTGAAATTTGAGAGGAACAAATGACTTCTCAGCTCTCTACTCGCATTTTGTTTGGGCGCACACACACACACACACACACACACACACACACACACACACACACACACACACACACACAGAATGAGTAAACGAGATGTGATGGGGAATCAGGACTATTATACACAAACTCTACAACTATAAAACCATCTGTACGACCTGAAATCAAAAATAAAAAAATAAATGAAAACTTTAAACCTGAAACGTGGAAACAGTTTTAAAAGTTCAAATGAAAAGCAGCTGTGGATTATTTTTCCATTTTTTTTGTCTTAAAATCAGGGAGAGACGCTGTGGGTAATGATTTAAGCTGAAACACAGGAACGTTAGGAGAGACGTCACACCTGATTCCACCCGACTGAGCAGCTGAACCCAAACCCGTCTGAGCTCTGAGTGCCTTCAGCGTGCATGTGCATGACATCAGAGGAAATATTAAGTGCATTATGGAGAAACTTTAAACTCAACACTGACTCGCAATAAAGCAAGAAATTAAGCACAACTCGGATTCAACAATAACAAGAAGTGACAGTAAACTCTTACACACGTGTACCTGCTGGAGTCTCTTCAGGAACGAGCAAAAATAACATTCAGTGTCAGGTGACCAGCGGTGCACATTAATGCAGTGAATGTAACCTGTTACTGTACTTAAGGAACTTTATTGTGTATCTGAACTTTACTGAAGTGTTTCTGTTTGGGGAGATTTTTACTGTTACTTCACATTTCAAAGTCAAATCTCTCACTTTTTACTCCACTACATTTAGTGAAATCAGTCGTTTCTTTTTATTAACGAGGATAAAAACGTAACTGGTGAAACACGCAGCGAGTCACCAATCAGGATCGAGCGCACGCTCTGTTTTACACGTGTTCTGATCGGCGCTCGGTGCATCTACTGATCACCAACATACAGTTCAGCATCAGTTCAACATCAAGCAGAACATTTAGAGAGGAATAAATGATGAAGAAACTCCAGACTCGAACTCACCACCACACACGTGACCTCATTTACACGTTTTATTAAAGTAGTTATAAAAAAGGTTTTGTGTTGATGATCATTATAATAGAAATCAATCAGTGTTTGAGTCTTTAATATCATTCTATTAATAGATCAGTGTGCTGAGAGTCACATTCGAGTCTTTACACAGAAACTGAGGTGATTAAGTGAAGAATCTTGTGATAAAAATGATAACAGGAACATTAGAGTTATAATAAATCACTACTTTGGAAACTTCAGTACATTTGAAGGCAAAAACTTTTGTACATTTACTGAAGTGAAAGTTTAAATGGACACTTTTACTTTTACTGGAGGAATATTTTACTGTAATGCTGATCAGGACAGCTCCAGTTTTTCCAGTGTTACAGAAGGTGTGTGTGTGTGTGTGTGTGTGTGTGTGTGTGTGTGTGTGTGTGTGTGTGTGTGTGTGATACATTAGTGTTATAGAGTGTGTGTACTGTGTAGAGGAAATGGTTGTGTTAGTTATTATATCAGTTAGTCATTAATATCTTTCATTACTTAAAGAATAAACTGCTTAATGATCCACATCAGGAATCCCTTCCTGAGAGCTGCTTATTAAACACACACACACACACACACACACACACACACACACACACACTCACACTCACACTCACACACCTGTCCCGTGGTGGGAGTACAGGATTCAGGGTGTTTGCTTTTCAATGGAGGGAAACAAAAACTTTGTGTTTTTTGTTGCATCTGGGCTTGACATACTAACCTTAAACATTGTGTAAACACACACACACACACACACACACAGGAATGTGTGCACTATAAGGGTACTTCTAAACCACAGTAAGTGCAGGAAACAAGTGTGTGTTCAAACATTCACATCACATAAACACTCAGAGATATTCGGCAGAGATCGAGCAGGAAGTGTGTGTGTGTGTGTGTGTGTGTGTGTGTGTGTGTGTGTGTGTGTGTGTGTGTGTGTGTGTGTGTGTGTGTGTATGTGACAGAGAGAGAGCGAGAGAGATGGTTTAAAGTCTGATCCAGATGAGTTGTGTTTTTTCTCCTGCTTTGTGCAACACATACAAGCATGAGAGAAACGTGTGTGTGTGTGTGTGTGTGTGTGTGTGTGTGTGTGTGTGTGTGTGTGTGTGTAAGGAGACACCACAGGAAGATGACTAATTGGTCTCGGTTACTAGAGAGTGTGTAATTACTCTACTACACTGGTGTTGTGTAAATGTTTGCAGGGTCTGATGGATCGTATCAAAGAAGAAGAAGAAAGTACTTTGATGGTTTCCTGATTAGTTGCCATGGAGACGGACGAATGAAGGCCCAGGCCTGTGTTTTTGCCTCGTAATAGAGTTTAATCCTGCAGTCAGGAGGGAAGGTACAGTTTTTGAGAGTGTGTGTGTGTGTGTGTGTGTGTGTGTGTGTGTGTGTGTGTGTGTGTGTGTGTGTGTGTGT
>NC_060884.1:427500-430000 GCF_014805685.1 Silurus meridionalis | reverse complement strand
AGCCACACACACACACACACACACACACACACACACACACATAGACATATACATACACACACACACACACACACACACACACACACACACATAGACATATATACACACACACACACACACACACACACACACACACACACATACACACACACACACACACACACACACACACACACACACACACACACACACACACACACATATATATATATATACACACACACACACACATAGACATATACACACACACACACACACACACACACACACACACATAGACATATACATACACACACACACACACACACACATACACACATAGACATATGCACACACACACACACACACACACACACACACACATAAACACATACACACACACATTAAAAGTCATACTTAATTTCTCTATAGATTGTTTGCTTTAAAGGTCTTTTCTTCTCTATCTCTTGTTCTATTTAAGCAGTGTGTGTATGTGTGTGTGTGTATGTGTGTGTGTGTGTGTGTGTGTGTGTTATTGCTCAGAGAAACCCAGGAATGTAAGGTCGTACCATCGGTTCGCTGACAGCAAGATGGATGCAGTGAGTGACACTCTTTTGTACCCGCATTTCACACACACACACACACACACACACACACACACACACACACACACACACACACATCCTTTATAAAAATAAAGTGTCAAGGATACATGGAACAATTCATTCCTCCTGCAAGACAGTTTAAACTCGTCATGTCGACATTTCCAGCGCAGGATCGTGTCAAAGGCCACAGACGTTCTCTCTCTCTCTCTCTCTCTCTCTCTCTCTCTCTCTCTCTCTCTCTATATATATATATATATATATATACACACACACAATACTTCTTGTCTCAGTTTGTATCTGTCTCGCCCTTATCTCTTTATCTCTTTATCTCTTTGTGTCGTAATTTGTGTCTCTCTCTATGTATATTCTCTCACATTCTTCCCTCTTTCTCATCTCATCTCTCTCTTTTTCACATCTTCACTCTTCCTTTATATTTTATCCTTCATATTATTCCAAATGTTGGATTACAGTTAATTTTAAAGAAGCAAAATAAGTGATAAATAAAAAAAAAATGTAACTCTTCATTAAAATGTTTTATATATCAGCAGAATAATTACCGAATTAATAAACTAATAATAATAAAAACAATAATGGAGTGATTGATGTAGTATAAGCTTTGATCTGATTGTGCCAGTAATTGATGTTTTTGCTCGAACTGAATAGAATTAAACTGAATTTCTGCCCAACTCTTATACACCATATCTGATATATTCTCTACACTCGGAACCAGATAAACAGCAGAACACCGACCAGATCGAACCTCCTGCTGATCGAAAACGACACCGGTCTTTCACACCACATCACAGCCCAGGATTCTTTCAGCTTTCTAACATTCTGTCCCTACACACAGATCAAACCCACGTCCTCAGGCATCAGGATGGTTTTCTAATAAACACTGCATTAAACATCTCAATATGTTTGTGTGTTTACACATCCATCAGATCTCCAGGATTGTTTTCAGCTCAGAATTCCACCATTCCAAATATTATGCTATTACTGACAAATAGGACACACACACACACACACACACACACACACTCACTGGAGAAATTCGAATAGAGGAAGTAGTAACAATTTATATGCACCTCTACTAATTATAGTAAACATTTTAACACTAATAATAATAATAATGAGTGCAAATGTTCTTAAATATTCTTCATGAATAAAGAAATAAAAGATACGTCCGTGTGTGAGATGTTTGGACCGGCTCATGGGTTTCGGTTAAAATAAACCGTACAGAGGGAAATAATTCTACAAGATTAAACAAGAAATAAATATAAGGCCATTTTTACAGAAATTCTCGTCTCCTTCTTACCTTTAAAAAAAACTTTCGAATTATTTTATTAGAATTAAACCATGAGTTTTGTTTGGTATTTAGGAGGCCTGTGGAATTTCACATGCTCAAATCTTTACAGTGTATAGCCATAAACCAGTGTAGTGAACATCTAACGTAGCTTCACACACACACACACACACACACACATATCCGTGGTCCTTAACACCCATTTAAGTACCTTAATGCCTCTCACCTACATCACGTATACCCCGAGACCCTGCAGATCGAACCATCAGCAGCACACTTTTTACACGTCTGATCACACTGTAATTACAGAACACAGTGTACAGGTACAGCAGAAAATACACTCCAGATGATCACTTCATCCTCCACATGTTTCTCTTACAAAACACTGTCTTTATATTTATTCAATTACATTTATTACATTTATATCGAGGACTAATTACTTTAATTAATTTATATTAATTTTATTAGGGGGTTTGTTTATCCTTATCATGTGCCATGTGTGCGGCTCAGAATCCACAACTTGTGAAGTGTGTGTGTGTGTGTGTGTGTGTGTGTGTGTGTGTGTTTATTGGATTATTGTTTATTATTTAAAATATTAATAATGGAACAGTTT
>NC_060884.1:420000-425000 GCF_014805685.1 Silurus meridionalis | reverse complement strand
AAAAAACAATAAAGAAATAAAGTGCAGTCTGTTGAATGTAAATGCAGATACCCAATAATAATAAAAAGATAAAACCTCCTGAATACCTGCACTACATCACCAAATACAAACTTTAACCATTATCACTAATTTTACTACTAATATCACTGTCATTAGTGTGTCATGAATTTCACCCATAAGATTTTAGTGATGGTGATGATCAGTGATGGTGATGATCATCCCATCATTATGACGTCACATCTGCAGAAATCATCAGTATAATAGAGAAGTGCAGCAGATCAGAGCTGCATCACACACAGGATCTCATACGGTCACAATGAACATCATCACTAAAGCAACACACACAATGATCACAATTCAACACGTCTCCTTTCACTGGAGCCACAACTGCACCTCCACACACATCATCTCCAGCAGAAACACACACACACACACACACACACACACACACACACACACACACACACACACACACACACATCATCTCCAGCAGAAACACACACACACACACCTCCACATACATCATCTCCAGCAGAAACACACACACACACACACACACCTCCACATACATCATCTCCAGCAGGAGCATCGATATTCACCTCCTCACATCACCCTGGGGTTCCTGCATTTCAGTACATTATGGTTTTCCTGGGGGTTTGAAAATGAAGGCAAATTTGTTTGTTTTTGTGTAAATTCCACAGGAAAGAAAACACAAAAGTATAAACAGTTCATGAAAAAGCTTAACAACTGTTTTGAGCTGTTTTGGTGAACGTTCCACACCATATCCAGCTTTTACTGAAAGTGTATCTGTGACCAAATCCGTTTCTATTCGTCTGTCAGCAGCTGATTAACAGAGATTAAATCCACATGAATAGATTTGAGATGGTGCAGTTTGCTACAGATGCCGTTTGTGAGCTCTGACTAGTGACGCGCTCTCACAGTCCAATCAAAGTAAGACACTAGGTGGCGCTGCTCCTTGCAGTAACACACTGAACAGAATAGATTACTAGAATAATTTAATGCATATTCATGGACAAATGCCAGATGCCAGAGAAGATCAGAGAAGATCAGAGAAGATCTCTCTGACACTGACCCCCACCACTGATCACTAATTTCACTAATATCACTACAGATTTAGAAAGTAAGCAAGTCACATTCCCCTGCACTCCACTAGGTGACGCATCTCCAGCATTTCTTTCTGATGCTCTTCACCTCAGGCTCTGATTCAGTCATAAAACTCAAAACATCACAGGAACTTTATTTATTATCTTTAAGTGCTGGGTTTATTTTAGATGAATGGCATTATTTATAAAAAAGAAATAAACAAAAGTAAATGTTGCATGAAATTCATGCCTCTAAATGGAGATATATGCGAGGAGATTTTTGAAGAGGTGATGTGAGAGGAGATCTGGGAGGAGGTGATGTGAGAGGAGATCTGGGAGGAGGTGATGTGAGAGGAGATCTGGGAGGAGGTGAGGTGAGAGGAGATCTGGGAGGAGGTGATGTGAGAGGAGATCTGGGAGGAGGTGAGGTGAGAGGAGATCTGGGAGGAGGTGAGGTGAGAGGAGATCTGGGAGGAGGTGATGTGAGAGGAGATCTGGAAGGAGGTGAGGTGAGAGGAGATCTGGGAGGAGGTGAGGTAAGAGGAGATCTGGGAGGAGGTGAGGTAAGAGGAGATCTGGGAGGAGGTGAGGTGAGAGGAGATCTGGGAGGAGGTGATGTGAGAGGAGATCTGGGAGGAGGTGAGGTGAGAGGAGATCTGGGAGGAGGTGATGTGAGAGGAGATCTGGGAGGAGGTGAGGTGAGAGGAGATCTGTGATTTCGTAATTGATTTATTATTATTTATTTATATTATTATTAAGGTGCATGATTTTAGACTGTCTGTGTTTGTTATTCAGGCTGTAATATTGTGTGTGTGTGTGTGTGTGTGTGTGTGTGTGTGTGTGTGTGTGTGTGTGTGTGTGTGTGTGTGTGTGTGTTCCACTGAGCTCCACGAGGTGGCAGTGTGGATCTTTTCCTATTCCCTATACCCTACTCCCTATACCATATTGCCTAAACACTACTCCCTACACTATTCCCTCTACCCTACTCCCTACTCCCTATTCCCTATACCCCACTCCCTATTCTCTACACCCTTTTCCTCTACCCTACTCCCTACACCGTACTCCCTATATCCTACTCCCTACACCCTATTCCCTATACCCTACTCCCTACACCCTATTCCCTCTACCCTACTCCCTCTACCCTACTCCCTACACCCTACTCCCTATATTAACATTTACATTTACATTTATGCATTTAGCAGACGCTTTATCCAGAGCGACGTACAAAGTGCTTACTCCCTAGACTTTTCCTCTACCCTACTCCCTACTCCCTATATCCTATTCCCTATACCCTAATCCCTACACCCTACACCCTATTCCTCTACCCTACTTCCTACACCCTATTCCCTATACCCTACTCCCTACACCCTATTCCTATATCCTACTCCCTACACCCTTTTCATATACCCTACTCCCTACACTATATCCTCTATACCCTACTCCCTACACCCTATTCCTATACCCTACTCCCTACACCTGCTTCCATATACCCTACTCCCTACTCCCTATATCCTACTCCTACACCCTATTCCCTATATCCTACTCCTATACCCTACTCCCTACACCCTATTCCCTATACCCTACTCCCTACACCCCATTCCCTATATCCTACTCCCTATACCCTACTCCTATTCCCTATACCCTACTCTCTACACCCTATTCCTATACCCTACTCCCTACACCCTATTCCCTATATCCTACTCCCTACACCCTATTCCTATACCCTACTCCCTACACCCTTTTCCATATACCCTACTCCCTATACCCTATTCCCTACTTACACCCTGTTCCCTATACCCTACTCCCTACACCCTATTCCTATACCCTACTCCCTACACCCTATTCCTATACCCTACTCCCTACACCATATCCTCTATACCCTACTCCCTACACCCTATTCCCTATATCCTACTCCTACACTCTATTCCTATACCCTACTCCCTATACCCTATTCCTCTACCCTACTCCTACACCCTATTCCTCTACCCTACTCCCTACACAATATTCCCTATATCCTACTCCCTACACCATATTCCTATACCCCACTCCTACACCCTATTCCTATATCCTACTCCCTACACCATATTCCTATACCCTACTCCCTACTCCATACACCCTATTCTCTATAACCTACTCCCTACACCTTTTTCCTTTACCCTACTCCCTACACCCTACACCCTATTCCCTATACCCTACTCCCTACACCCTATTCCTATATCCTACTCCCTACACCCTTTTCATATACCCTACTCCCTACACTATATCCTCTATACCCTACTCCTACACCCTATTCCTATACCCTACTCCCTACACCGTGCTCCCTATATCCTACTCCCTACACCCTATTCCCTATACCCTACTCCCTACACCCTATTCCTCTACCCTACTCCTCTACCCTACTCCCTACACCCTACTCCCTATATTAACATTTACATTTACATTTATGCATTTAGCAGACGCCTTTATCCAGAGCGACGTACAAAGTGCTTACTCCCTAGACTTTTCCTCTACCCTACTCCCTACTCCTATATCCTATTCCTATACCCTACTCCCTACACCCTACACCCTATTCCTCTACCCTACTTCCTACACCCTATTCCCTATACCCTACTCCCTACACCCTATTCCTATATCCTACTCCCTACACCCTTTTCATATACCCTACTCCCTACACTATATCCTCTATACCCTACTCCCTACACCCTATTCCTATACCCTACTCCCTACACCCTTTTCCATATACCCTACTCCTACACCCTATTCCCTACTCCCTACACCCTATTCCCTATATCCTACTCCCTATACCCTACTCCTACACCCTATTCCCTATACCCTACTCCCTACACCCCATTCCTATATCCTACTCCTATACCCTACTCCCTATTCCCTATACCCTACTCTCTACACCCTATTCCTATACCCTACTCCCTACACCCTATTCCTATATCCTACTCCTACACCCTATTCCTATACCCTACTCCTACACCCTTTTCCATATACCCTACTCCTATTCCCTATACCCTATTCCCTACTTACACCCTGTTCCTATACCCTACTCCCTACACCCTATTCCTATACCCTACTCCCTACACCCTATTCCTATACCCTACTCCCTACACCATATCCTCTATACCCTACTCCCTACACCCTATTCCCTATATCCTACTCCCTACACTCTATTCCCTATACCCTACTCCCTATACCCTATTCCTCTACCCTACTTCCTACACCCTATTCCTCTACCCTACTCCCTACACAATATTCCTATATCCTACTCCTACACCATATTCCTATACCCCACTCCTACACCCTTTTCCCTATATCCTACTCCCTACACCATATTCCTATACCCTACTCCCTACTCCATACACCCTATTCTCTATAACCTACTCCCTACACCTTTTTCCTTTACCCTACTCCCTACACCCTACACCCTATTCCCTATACCCTACTTCCTGCACCATATTCCTATACCCTACTGTCTACTACCTACACTCTTTTCCTTTACCCTACTCCCTACACCCTACACCCTAAACCCTATACCCTACACCTTACTTCCTGCACCATATTCCATCTACCCTACTCCTTACTCCCTACACCCTTTTCCCTATACCCTACTCCCTACACCCTATTCCCTAAACCCTACTCCCATATTCCCTACATTTTGCAGAATGTGTAAGGAGTGAAGTGACCAAGAGTGAACACACCCACACATCCACACACTAACAACACACTCAAACACACCAAAACTTACACAAAAACACATTCCAACATCAACACACAATAACACACTTCAACACTAACACAAAAACATACTCCAACAAACACACTCCAAAACAAACTAACACTTTACATTAGTGTATTGTTCTGGTAACCTGCAGGATGTTCTGTACATTG
>NC_060884.1:397500-410000 GCF_014805685.1 Silurus meridionalis | reverse complement strand
GGGCGAGCTTCTGAACAAAAGGACCGTGTGTGTGTGTGTGTGTGTGTGTGTGTGTGTGAGGTAAACATCTCAGACAGAAAGGAAGTCGGAGTGAATAAAGTGAATAAGGTGAGGTCCAGCTGTCTGGCTGTCATTAAGCTCGTTATGCTGTGACTCGTTACTGTGGAACTGATGCTCAGGCAGTAAATGGAGATGAAGCAGCTTCTGCATTTCAATAAACACACAGTGACCTTCTCTCTGCTCTGATGGAAAACACTAATGAGGTTTCAGTTCAGTGATGAATTATTTCCTTCCAGGAGGTTTACAATACAGCTGCAGGCCACAGAGAGACTCTATTGTTTAAATGTGTCAGAAGTACACACACACACACACACACACACACACACACACCTCAATACTTCATTATTATTATTATTATTATTATTATTATTATTATTATTATTATTATGAATTTAAAAACAAGGTGAGGGAGGTGAGATTGAGATGGTTTGGACATGTTCAGAGGAGGGACATGGTGTACATCAGTAGGAGAATGCTGAGGATGGAGACACCAGGTAGGAGGAAAAGAGGAAGACTAAGGAGGAGGTTTATGGATGTGGTGAAGGAAGACATGCAGGTAGATGGTGTGAAAGAGGCAGATGTAGAGGACAGGGGGGTGTGGAGACAGATGATCTGCTGTGGAGACCCCTAATGGGAGAAGCTGAAAGAAGAAGAAGAAGAAGTAGGAGAAGATTATGATGATTATGATGAAGATTATGAATTGCAGTAATCTAATCTCTAACACAAACACACCCTGAATTACAAACTAAAATATATTTGATATTTATTATATTTTCAAAACATATTTAATAATTAACATCATTAATAAACATTGACATTTTAAGTGAAATAATCAATAATTTTAATCAAAATATATTTAAACATTCTACATTTATTTTTAATTATTTGGTCATTTTGTAGAATTAAAATGTAATGTTACTTTTTTACCTCCTCATCATCACCAACATGTCGATCACAACACACTAATGGAACTTTATTTATATTTATATAAAACAGCATGAGAAGAAATGAGAAACGTCTCCTGTCCTCTCTGAGAAAGTCTCAGTGCAGAGGAGCTGGTGATCATCAGGTGTTAGTGTGATATGAACAGCAGAAGTGGGAAATTGTGTAGTAAAAGTAGAAGCAACTTCATTACATCAGTGAAGACCTGAGTGATGTTCATCTTGAAAACTTTTGCTTCTGCTTCACTAAGGGTTTGGACCTTATTATCACTTTCACACTGAATATCTGAGGAGTTCCTCAGCCTGGGTATGGAGGGGAACCCCGGGCAGAGCGATGAGCAACTTCTCAGATTCTCAGCCAACAAGAATTCATTCTGTACTACTAAAAACTCGGACTTTTTCCGGCACATGACTTTTTTACACACTGTGGTGTGGTGGTGATGTGTGACCAAACCCATTAGAGATACGGGTGTGTGTGTGTGTGTGTGTGTCAAAATCTTAATAATAATAATAATAATAATAATAATAATAATAATAATAATAATAATAAATAGACAAATGTGTGTGTGTGTGTGTGTGTGTGTGTGTGTGTGTGTGTGTGTGTGTGTGAAAGAGGGAAGTGAATATTTTTGTACTGGTAAATATGAAATAAACTCCGCCACCAGGACCGCGGAAGGTAGGTGTAGAAGGTGCACGCGCGCGTGGGCGGATGTCTGGTGAGCCGCCATCACGCGCTCAGGCGCGCACATGACGCATCTCTGTGATTGGCTGAGACATGGCGGTGTAGGTGTTGGGAGTGATGAGCATGGCGCGTGGACTTCTTTGGCGGTGTGTTTGATGTTTAGTTACCATGGCGAGTGTATACACCTGAACTCCGGCCCGTGCGGGTGGGTACTCGCGGTGACGTCATCGTGTGTGTGTGTGTGTGTGTGTGTGTGTGTGTGTGTGTGTGTGTGTGTGTGTGTGCGCGCGCGTTGATTTTTGTGCTTTTTGTGTATGAGGTCTGTAGTGGACCTGGGTATCAGGTGGGCACCTTGCTGGTGGTGATCAGGATGCAGTTGGTTCTCTGCTGGATTGGGAAGTGATGGTGTGTTATTTGTTATTTGAGAGTGTGTGTTTATGGTTTCGGCTTTTTTTCTGTAAAGGATGTTGAAGGAGGTTAGAAGTTCCGAGTCCAAGATTTCACAACACAAACACACATATACACACACACACACACACACACACGATAAACACTGGTTCTCTGTTTGTGTTGGTTCTGTTTTCCAGCTAATCAGACACACAGGCAGTAATGTGGCGTTACACACACACACACACACACACACACACACACACACTCCTGTTCCTGCAGGGTTTATTATTATTATTACTAAATTACACTTGTTTACTTGTGTGTATTAATACATTTAACATGTGTGAGGTGTTTTTGTTAATCTACTAGCGCTAATGCTGGTGTGTGTGTGTGTGTGTGTGTACTGGTGTAGCACACTGAAAGAACATATCTTTGTGGTGGATTGATAAAATGCATCTGGTTTTGGATGTGCACACACACACACACACACACACACACACACACACACACACACACACACTGGGGGATTTACCCTTATTCTTTTTAACGGACATGAGGATAAGAAGCACAGAGATCTGTGTGTGTAGGACCTGTTTGAAGATCTCCACCATAAACACTGCCAGGGTGTAAAATAGGGAAAGTATCTGAGCAGGAATAATGAGTAGAGCAGCATGATCTGCTGAACTTCCCCTTTTACAGGAAGTGTGTGTGGAGCCAGGACTTTATTTACATCAGATATTCACATTACAGCAAGCAGGAAGGGAGAAGCTGATCCTCTCCCTCCATCTGTACCTGCGTTATACTTTCTATTTAATTTACACACACACACACACACACACACACACACACACACACACACACACACACTGCTGAGTTCTGGATCCTAATTGGTCAGAAAGTGGTGATGCTAGAACAGCAGCTCTGATGCTTTGATACGTTTCCATGGTAACAGCTCGTTCACAGGGCCGTTTCCATGCTGCACCCCTCTGTAATCTTTCGTCTGTAAGGAGATGTTTGTGTAACGAGTGGAAGGAGTCTCCAGTGTCAGAGCTGATACTTTAACAGAGGAGTTGACAATATTTAGCAGTTTCTCAGTCACATGACCAGCTGCAAAGGTTTTTTTGGGTTTTAAAGTCGAAAGTGTCGAACAGCAAAATCTGCTAATAAGCTCGTTATTTATGAATATGGTGATGAAGCCGTTTCTGTAAGTGGAACAGGAACTAAATCGTTATTTCGCAGAAAAGTTAAATGTAACTATAATTGGGTAAATGTTTTGCCTTTTGTCTGCTGTGGGGTTTGAGGAATGACCCACCCAGGGGTGTGCTGTTAGCAGAGATTTATCAGCTTCAGGTAGCAGAAACTTGGAGCTTCAGAAGCTTCAAACCTTAATCACCTTGTTGTTGATTATTTTGCTGTGACAACACAATCCCCAGTGTTTTATTCGTCGTGGGCTGATTGAACATGTGTGTGTGTGTGTGTGTGTGTGTGTGTGTGTGTGTGTGTGTGTGTGTGTGTGTGTTTAGTCCCAGTCGAGGGGAATTTCTTGTCTTTTTTCAGCTGCATGCCCGGTGATATCTTACTGATCGCGATGTTCTAAAATATCCTGATGATGATGAGTTACTTTCCTTTTTTAAAGTTGCTGTTTCCGGCAGTGTTTCAGCTGAAGCTGTTTTTTCTGACCTCAGTGTGTTGGAGGGGAAGTTTTTATTGCACAATCCTGATCTGAGATGGAAAAAGAAGCTCCTCAGTGACTGTGTTGCATCTGAAAGAGGAAGTGTGATCATACTGGGATGTTTTTATAATCTGATGGAGCGCTGACATTCTCTTTAGCAGATGATTAGAACACCAGCACCTTCTGTGTCTTCTTTAAGTGTGGAACACGAAGGTGTTTCCACACCCAGACGTCTTGGAGCGTCAGGCGTATCTGAGCTTGAACTTGTCCCATTTCGTCTCATTCGTCTCTGTCTCGGTCTCAAAGATCATTTAAAACAAAACCTGATTCTGGGGTTTTTGATAGGATTTTTACCTTGAACCCACTCTGTGATTGCCAAAGCCTGTTAGCTCCAGAGTTACACACACACACACACACACACACACACATTCAGAAAAATACTGAAGTGAAAATAGTCCATTGACATCACTGACTAAGGAAGTGGCAAGAAAACAGGTAGTCCCTAAACAACTCCACTAACCACAGGCCTGGACCATCAGCCAATCAGAATCCCATTCTGATAACAAAGGGTTGAGGATGTTTAACATATATACACACACACACACACACACACACACACACACTAAACCCTACAGTAATAATGGCCAGAATGTGTTTCACACTGTGATGCTGTATATCTCTATGAGGGGTGCCAATACTTTATAGTGCACCGTAGAGCCGACATGTTGGACTTTAAAATCACCATAACTGAGTTTTATAAACTCATAACACTCCCATATATAATAATAAATAACAATGATGCTTTTGAGGTGGTGTGTGTGTGTGTGTGTGTGTGTGTGTGTGTGTGTTACAGTATTGTATAAATGTGTATGATGTCCTGCCTTCATCATTTCCATATGATATTCTGTGGAACCTCGTTGCAAAACCCACCAGGAAGAAACATCATTCACCACAAATTACCACAAGAGTAGATTGTGTGTGTGTGTGTGTGTGTGTGTGTGTGTGTGTGTGTGTGTGTGTGTGTAATATAGTAAGTATAATAATTTGCCTAAACGTCTATCTTTATCAGACATGCAAAAATTTTCAGATGTGTTCCTTCCCTAAGAACTCCCTCTGTCTCTCCCTCTTTCCCTCCCCAGAACACACTGTACTGCTCTCAGCCAATCAGAACACACTGTACTGCTCTCAGCCAATCAGAACACACTGTACTGCTCTCAGCCAATCAGAACACACTGTACTGCTCTCAGCCAATCAGGACACACCGCACTGCTCTCAGCCAATCAGGACACACTGCACTGCACTCAGCCAATCAGGACACACTGTACTGCTCTTAGCCAATCAGGACACACTGTACTGCTCTTAGCCAATCAGGACACACTGTACTGCTCTTAGCCAATCAGGACACACTGTACTGCTCTCAGCCAACCAGGACACACTGTACTGCTCTCAGCCAATCAGGTCACACTGTACTGCTCTCAGCCAATCAGGACACACTGCACTGCTCTCAGCCAATCAGGACACACTGCACTGCTCTCAGCCAATCAGGACACACTGCACTGCACTCAGCCAATCAGGACACACTGTACTGCTCTCAGCCAATCAGGACACACTGTACTGCTCTCAGCCAATCAGGGACACACCGCACTGCTCTCAGCCAATCAGGACACACCGCACTGCTCTCAGTCAACCAGGGACACACTGTACTGGTCTCAGCCAATCAGGTCACACTGTACTGGTCTCAGCCAATCACAACACACTGTACTGCTCTCAGCCAATCAGGTCACACTGTACTGGTCTCAGCCAATCACAACACACTGTACTGCTCTCATGCTACACGTTACAGAATTAATATTACAGACCTTATAAGAGAGAGGTCATATTAATCCTAACAAATTTATACATAATAATGTTTGTGTGTGTGTGTGTGTGTGTGTGTGTGTGTGTGTGTGTGTGTGTTTAGGAAGTGTGAAGATGCAGCACACCTCGTGCACAGAGGATCGGATCCAGCATGCTTTGGATCGCTGCCTGGACGGCCTCCGGTCATCTGAGTACCTCTCTCAGTCCTGGAGCAGTGAGAAACTGTCTTACTCTCTCTATTACTGTCTCTCTGTCTGTCTCTCTATTACTGTCTCTGTGTCTGTCTCTCTCTGTCTGTCTTACTCTCTCTATTACTGTCTCTCTGTCTGTCTCTCTATTACTGTCTCTCTGTCTGTCTCTCTCTGTCTGTCTTACTCTCTCTATTACTGTCTGTCTGTCTCTCTATCTGTCTCTCTATTACTGTCTCTCTGTCTGTCTCTCTCTGTCTGTCTTACTCTCTATTACTGTCTCTCTGTCTGTCTCTCTATTACTGTCTCTCTGTCTCTCTCTCTGTCTGTCTTACTCTCTCTATTACTGTCTGTCTGTCTCTCTATCTGTCTCTCTATTACTGTCTCTGTGTCTGTCTCTCTCTGTCTGTCTTACTCTCTATTACTGTCTCTCTGTCTGTCTCTCTATTACTGTCTCTCTGTCTGTCTCTCTCTGTCTGTCTTACTCTCTCTATTACTGTCTGTCTGTCTCTCTATCTGTCTCTCTATTACTGTCTCTCTGTCTCTCTCTCTGTCTGTCTTACTCTCTCTATTACTGTCTCTCTGTCTGTCTGTCTCTCTCTGTCTGTCTTACTCTCTATTACTGTCTCTCTGTCTGTCTCTCTCTGTCTGTCTTACTCTCTCTATTACTGTCTCTCTGTCTGTCTCTCTCTTTCTGTCTTACTCTCTCTATTACTGTCTCTCTGTCTGTCTCTCTCTGTCTGTCTTACTCTCTATTACTGTCTCTCTGTCTGTCTCTGTCTGTCTCTCTGTCTGTCTCTCTGTCTGTCTTACTCTCTATTACTGTCTGTCTGTCTCTATCTGTCTCTCTATTACTGTCTCTCTGTCTGTCTCTGTCTGTCTTACTCTCTCTATTACTGTCTCTGTCTGTCTCTCTGTCTGTCTTACTCTCTCTATTACTGTCTCTCTGTCTGTCTCTCTGTCTGTCTTACTCTCTATTACTGTCTCTGTCTGTCTCTCTCTGTCTGTCTTACTCTCTCTATTACTTTCTCTCTGTCTGTCTCTCTCTGTCTGTCTTACTCTCTATTACTGTCTC
The DNA here is from genome assembly GCF_014805685.1 of Silurus meridionalis. Lineage (NCBI taxonomy): Eukaryota > Metazoa > Chordata > Actinopteri > Siluriformes > Siluridae > Silurus > Silurus meridionalis. The sequence continues at coordinate 403,135 of NC_060884.1, read as the reverse complement.
TCTGTCTGTCTCTCTGTCTGTCTTACTTTCTCTATTACTGTCTCTCTGTCTGTGTCTCTGTCTGTCTTACTCTCTATTACTGTCTCTCTGTCTGTCTCTCTCTGTCTGTCTTACTCTCTATTACTGTCTCTGTCTGTCTCTCTGTCTTACTCTCTCGATTACTGTCTCTCTGTCTGTCTCTCTCTGTCTGTCTTACTCTCTCTATTACTGTCTGTCTTACTCTCTCTATCTGTCTCACTATTACTGTCTCTCTGTCTGTCTCTCTGTTTGTCTCTCTATTACTGTCTCTCTGTCTGTCTATCTGTCTGTCTTACTCTCTCTATTACTGTCTTTCTGTCTGTCTCTCTGTCTGTCTGTCTTACTCTCTCTATCACTGTTTCACTGTATCTCTGTCACAGCCATATTGTAGTATTTCAAAGTATTACTTACTGTATGTCAGTCTATTAGAAATGGGCGGGGCTTGTTTCCTCAATAGGTTAGCACTAAAGTAGAAAAATACAGACACACACACACACACACACACACACACACACACACACACACACACACCCAAACAAAACTGAAGTGTCAGTGTCTGGATGAACATACATCTTATCTCTTTTCTGCTGAGTGTGTGCATGTGCCTGTGTGTGTATGTGTGAGTGTGTGAGTGTGTGTGTGTGCACGAGTGTGTACATATCAATAGAATTCTAAGAAACACACCAGAGGAAGAAGGAAGTGTAGAATTTAACATGTTGGTTCAGGGAGGAAGTTGATGCTCTGCTCCTCGATGGGTGAGAGGTTACTGAGTACACACACACACACACACACACACACACACACCAAAACAAGAAATCTTGTTTACCTATTTGAAGAACCATGGTGTGTGTGTGTGTGTGTGTGTGTGTGTGTGTGTGTGTGTGTGTGTGTGTGTGTGTGTGTGTGTGTGTGTGTGTATGGTGCAGTTTTGAAGCACACTCAGTGGTTAAGTGTACTAGTTAGGGTTTAAATGTACTAGTTTGCTAATTCATGGGAAGTGTACACTAATAGTGCAGTGATGCAGTGGAAAGTGTTTATACTGGAGTTCACTAGTTGCAGTTGAAGTGTACAGTGGGGACAAGTGTACTGATGAAATAGGAAGAGTACAAGTACAACTCTTATTAGTGTAACATACACATGTTGTATGTATAACACTTATTGTGTGTGTGTGTGTGTGTGTGTGTGTGTGTGTGTGTGTGTGTGTGTGTGTGTAGCTGGATGGTGTATGAATCGTTGGAGTTTAGAGGAACTCCTAAAGAGAGATCCAGAGAACTTCCTCATCCTCCTGCAGCAGATTCTTAAGAGAGCAAGACAGGTAACACACACACACACACTCGCACTCCTCCTGCACCTGCATACATACACACACACACACACACACACACACACACACACACACACACACACACACACACACACAAAGAGTACTACACAAATGATCTGAATGGATAAGTAGAAGGCTGTGTGTGTGGGTGTGTGTGTGTGTGCAGGTGCAGGAGGAGTGCGAGTACGAGTTGGTGGCTCCTCTCTCCATCATGTTTAAATCCACACTTCTACAGGTAAGACACACACACACACACACACACACACACACACACACACACACACACATTTATTCTGTCCAATCACATTAGTTTGAAGATCCTTAGCTCCACCCAGTGTTTACACCTCACTCACATCATTTACAGTGATTGTATAAAATGTGATTATGCTCCGCCCCCAGACTCCGTACTGTCCAATAGAGTGTAACCTCCTGGTAGAGGCATGTAAAGTGTTCCATGGTTTCCTCACGTGGCCTGAACCGTACAGCAGTGTGTGTCACAGTGTTCTAACTATTGTACAACAGGAGTTGAGGGCACCAGGTAACACACACACACACGTACACACACACATGCACACACGAGCATGCTCATATGTATACTAGGATAAATCACATGTAGCTACCACACACACGTACATACACACACACACACACACATGCACACAAACACACACACACATATACACACACAGTGTTTATATGTAAAATAGTATTAATCACATATAGTAATTACATACACACACACACACACACACACACACACACACACACCACACACGTACACTTGTATTAATCAGAGATGGTTACTGCCCCCCAGTGGTGATCGTTTGTAATTGCAGCCAGTTTCTCACATCAGGTGCTAGAAATGTTTATAAAATAAACTTTTATATATGTACAATATTACACAATGCAGAGATTCAGTTACACACTGATTAATGTCTCGCTCACTAAGACTGTTAAGTCAGCATTGAGACTCAGCATTGAGACATTCAGATCTGCTCACAGTGAGGTCATGTGATCTGGACACACGTCAGTCAGTATGTGTTTTAGCTCAAAGTGTAAAAAACCAAAACCATTGTGCAATGCAAACAGCTGAAAGATGGCGTGTGTGTGTGTGTGTGTGTGTGTGTGATAGGGATTTCGTACCACAGGTTGGTGAAAGAGGAACAGGGGATGAGTGCTGAGCGTCAGCGTGGCAAAACCATGTGAGTGTTGTTCAGGAAACTCTTCCTTCCTGTCTGCTGTAATACCTTATGCCTACAAGACATTTTTTTTACATCCAAATTACACATACACACACACACACACACACACACACAATTAAATGAGAACAGTTGTGTGTGAGGTGATATCAAAATGTTTGGAGACTCGCTCTGTTTATAAGAAAGTACTATAATTATCTACGTTTCCACACGATCACCTTCAAAATAGTCCCCTGCACAGCAATACAGTGCTCCCAGTGTTCCTCTGGAACGTGTCCTTGAAGTCTTATCGTATCAAGAACCTTCTGCGATTTGTGCTGAATCTCCACAACGGTGTCAAAACTGCGACCTTTGAACTGCATCTTTAGGAAGAGGGTAAAGTCCCCAGGAGCCAAATCTGGCAAGTAGGGTGGGTGCAGAAGTGAGACCGTGTAGTTTCCGGTGTGAAAATCACGTTTGAGGAGGAGCTCGGTGATGTGCGTGTGCACACGTGATCAGAATAGCAGGCGTGGTAAAGCACCGTGGTCAGAACAGCACCAGTCGCACTGCTCCTGATGTACACAGGACCATGTCTTTTAGTACACTGACTTATGAAGGTCGGTGCTCCCTGTGACTGTGCGTGCAGCCTCGTGCTGCCATCTGTTGGTGCGTTACAAAACTAGTCTCGGACGTTTTTGATAGCACCTCATATATATTGCTTCTTTCCACTTGAACAGCTCTGATTTCAGCCTCATCTTCTTTCATAACTGTGTGTGTGTGTGTGTGTGTGTGTGTGTGTGTGTGTGTGTGTGTGTGTGTGTGCAGTACGGTGTTGTTGCTGAACCCGGCTGATGTTCCTCAGACGTTCCTGTCTGTCGTTCAGCAGCTCAGTGCCGTGGATGTTTCCCAGAGGGAGATCAGCATTAACCTCATTAAACACGCCTTCCAGTGCAGCCTGGGCTCCAAATACCACACACACACTGTACACCTCGCACTGCAGGTATACACACACACACACACACACACACACACACACACACACACACACACACACACACACACACTGTACACCTCGCACTGCAGGTATATACACACACACACACACACACTGTACACCTCGCACTGCAGGTATACACACACACACACACACACACACACACACACTGTACACACTGCACTGCAGGTATACACACACACACACACACACACACTGTACACACTGCACTGCAGGTATACACACACACACACACACACACACACAAACTGTACCCCTCACACTGCCGGTAAACACACACACACACACACACACACACACACACACTGTACACCTCACACATGAACCCATCATCCATATGAACACACATTTATGTTGTTCATATATATGATGTAAACACTATATGTGTGTGTGTGTGTGTGTGTGTGTGTGTGTGTGTGTCCAGTCTCTGAGTGATGACGATCTGTCTCAAACACTCTCGTGTGTGTCGGCGGTTTTGGAGACTGCAGCGATGATGACAGACCCCAGCGCCGCTCGAGCTCACGTACTGACCAATTTGGAGGAAGTGCGGCAAAAACTCCAGATCCCAGCATGCAATGGTGCAACATCAAACGGTAAAGAACCAATCAGAAAGCAGGAACCAGTCAAGGAATGTTTACTTCTGGGTGTTACACTGACACTGGAGACTCCACACACACATCACACACAAAGTACATGTGTTGATGAGTGTGTAATAGCAAAACTTTTGTGGTGTGTGTGTGTGTGTGTGTGTGTGTGTGTGTGTGTGTGTGTTAGCAGACATGCTGCAGTTCCTGAAGTTACCTACAGCTAAGTGCTACATGATCCCCTGGGACACTGATAATTTTGGTGAGTGAAATTTAAACCCTGAAGACAGGAACCCGGCGAGGTTCTGCTTTCAGTTGATTGGAATTCCTGTGTTCCTCCACAGATGCTCTGAGTGAGATTTTGGAGAGGGAGATGGAACTCTCCCTGTTCTCTGAGGAACCAGTGGAGGAGGATGAGGTTGATGAAGAAGATGCAGATGAAGATGAGGAAGAAGACGAGGAAGTAGAGATGGGCCGGTACGAGACGGACGATTTCCTAGATCCACGAGCGTCCATGTTCTCCACCACATCCTCTCTGTCCACTGCATCCAAGGACTCCATGCTGTCCTCGTCTTCGGACTTCTCTCCAGTCTCAACCTTGTCCTCATCTTCTCAGGCCTCTGGGACAGACAGTGACTTCTGCGAGGACATCGAGGAGGATGCCTGCGCTCTGATGCCAATTGGCAAAAATAAAAACGCTACTGCACTTTCCAAGCGTCTCTCACGCCTGTTTAAACCGCGAGGACACTCTCTGTGCCGCGCAAAGAGTTTGGGGAACACGGACTGTAAGGATAAGAAGGACTTCCTGCCGACTGCTCGCGCCAAGCGCTCCAACTCGATGCCGCAGCAGGTGCTAACGCTCAGCGCGGAGCCGGTGCAGAGCGACAGCGCCCCCGTCAGGCCCATGTGCTTCAGGAAGCGTCCCATCCTCAGCAGCGACGAAGACGAGGACATGGGCACCATGCTGATCAGGGTGATGGTGTTTGGGGCTGATTATGTGGCGGGGAAACTGGCACGGGCCTATACCAGCTTGAGGAACCGAGAGAAGCTCTCACCACGACTCACCAAACACTGCAGGATGAAGTTCTTCTTTATTCCTGTGAAGAGAGACCCCTTCTCAAACACAGCAGCAAGTCAGACCAGCACAAGTCCACTCAAAACTGTACAGGTCAGATCATGCCTGCATTCTGTCTGACTGTCTGTCTCTCTGTCTGTCTGTCTGTCTCTCTGTATATCCATCTGACTTTCTGTCTGTATATCTCTGTCTTTGTCTGTCTGTCTGTCTGTCTGTCTGTCTGTCTGTCTGTCTGTCTGTCTGTCTGTCTAATTGTCTTTCTGTATAACTGTCTGTATAATGGAGTGTGATGGTGTGTGGCGGTGTGTGACGGTATGTGATGGAGGGTAATGGAGTGTAATGGTATGTGATGGAGTGTGATGGTGTATGATGGTATGTAATGGAGTGTGATGGAGTGTAATGGTATGTGATGGAGTGTGATGGTGTATGATGGTATGTAAT
>NC_060884.1:385000-390000 GCF_014805685.1 Silurus meridionalis | reverse complement strand
TTAACCACATCTACCACCTCCCTATCATTTCCCACTCATTTATTCACTCATTTTCATTTGTGTGTGTGTGTGTGTGTGTAACAGGTGTGAGGTGTCGGTGTGTAATAAGCCAGACAGCTCTTCTGATTGGATGAAGACGAGACCTTTATCCAGTCAGGTGGACCAGACGTTCTACTCTCTGCTCTGTTTACCCGTCTGCACCTTCAGTGGACCCCAACCATGACACCCCCCCAACCCATCACCCCCACCCCCACACCAACATCTGGACCCCCTCCCTGTCCCGCTGACCCCTAATGATGAATGTTTATAATCCTGAATGAGTTTTTCCAGCTCAGGGTGAAATGAGTGTATCTGCACACAGACATCTGCTGACTGCAGTCTGTCTCTGTCACTGACATTGTCTCAGGTTTTGCACCAAAAATAGTCTATTGTTAATTTTTAAAGTGATTTTAGTTAAATTAATGCTCAATCAGTGTAATTATAATGTTTATTCAAATTATTATTTTTAAATCAGTGCCAAAGTGCTGAAGTCTAAAACTCTCACTCTCGGCCAGCAGAGGGCGCACTGATGAAATCATGACTGATGATGGTGATGATGATGATGATCATTTTCTGAAACTCAGGTATAAAAATAACTTTTTCCCTTGTGGAGTTTAAAGGAGACAAAAAAAACACTGAAAACCTCCTAATAATACACTTTATTGTGTACATGAGAGGAAGAGGAAACACCTCAGTGTGTGTTTTAGGATTAGTTACAGGGCTAACAAAGACATCTCAGGTTTTAGAAACACGTGTGTGTGTGTGTGTGTGTGTGTGTGTGTGTGTGTGTGTGTGTGTCTGTGTGTGTGACATATTTCTGACACTTTCATTACAATGTAAATATGTTTTAATGAGAACTTTTTAATCACACAGGGGTGTATAATTCAGACTCTTTATCACTGAAGAAGTGTGTGTGTGTGTGTGTGTGTGTGTGTGTGTGTGTGTGTGTGTGTGTGTGTGTGTGTGTGAGAGATTTCTGACATGTTGAGACTGAAATGCTCCCTTAAGTGATGTTCCTAATACGGTACTTGTTATTAATTGTAAGGTGCTTTTACATTGTTTAAATTATACCATCAGAAAGACGATGATGATGATGATTTAAATGAAGATGGCAGAGTGTAAATATCTAATAAAATCCTTTAACACTGATGTGTGTGTGTGTGTGTGTGTGCATGTTTGTGTGTGTGTGTGTGTGTGTGTGCTAGTTTGTGTGTGTGTTCCCACCAAAACTTTTAAACATGCATGGTTTTGTAAACTTTAATTTGGATTTTTTTATTCACGTTTTTTTTGTTTACTTGTTCAGTTATTTTTTTCTTAATAAAACCGAACATTTTGGATAGAAATAAATCAGTAATTCTGAGTTTTCTTTTTAAATGTATTTTTTTGTATGTATTTTATTTATCATTGTGTTGGTCATGATGACCAGCAGGTGGTGCTGTAATTCCATCCTCATTAACGCCTATTAATGAGACTGAATTTAGTTCCGAGTCACCTTTAAACCAGTAACACCAGTAACACCATTAACACTATTAACACAAGTTACACCACTCGGTCCTAAAAGGAGGAACGTTTAAACTAAAGCCACTTACATTTAATAAACTTTAATAAATATTTTTACACTGTATTACTACAAAGATGCAGAAGGAAATTCAATTCAATTCAATTCATTTTATTTGTATAGCGCTTTTAACAATGAACATTGTCTCAAAGCAGCTTTACACAGATAATGTGGTGATTAAATGTAAATATGTTCTTTGTAAGTATGTTTGTCCCCGATGAGCAACTGTGGCAAGGAAAAACTCCCCGAGATGGCAAAGGAAGAAACCTTGAGAGGAACCAGACTCAAGAGGAAACCCATCCTCATCTGGGTTGCACCAAATGTCCATTTGAAGCATATATACAAAGTTGCGGGGTACAGTGATGATGATCAGAAGCAAACTGCACTCCCGAGTCAGTGCAGCAGACCGCCGACACCAACTACAGTCCAATCCGTCCTCAAAGCACCCGTTCTACTCGAATTACATGGAACCACCCAAGGTGTTGATGAGAGACCGTCCCAAGCTGCACAGAAGTGTGAAGATCCACGGAGGAGAGGGGCAGGAACAGTGGTCACTGGAGCCTCAGGAGCATGTTTAACTCGACCGAGAGAGAGAGAGAGAGAGAGAGAGAGAGAGAGAGGTGACGGAAGAGAAGGATATGGATTATTAAGTGTAACTATTGGTGTATGAAAGTTAATGTCACTGTGCAGTTTGGACTCCGGCAAGACTCGCTATGGCAGCATAACTAAAAGGGAGAACCAGAAGGTAACACAGACATGAGGGATCTCTGGGATAAGAGACGACCCACCACACCACCATCAACAAACCTGAGTGAACGTGTGAATGTGAGGGACGACAGCATACAAATATACCAGTTCACCAAACACTCTATATCCATGTTCCTCCAGATCTGTGCCTTTACCTAAGAAAATCTACTGATAAAAGGCTTGACTAAATAAATAAGTTTTCAACCTCGACTTGAACACTGAGACTGTGTCTGAGTCCCGAACACTGATTGGAAGGCTGTTCCATAACTGTGGGGCTTTATAAGAGAAAGATCTGCCCCCTGCTGTAGTCTTCATTATTTGAGGAACCAACAGATAGCCAGCACCTTTTGATCTAAGTAGGCGTGGAGGATCATACTGGTACAGAAGTTCACTCAGATACTGCGGTGCGAGACCGTTAAGTGCTTTATCGTCAGTAGTAATATTTTATAATCAATGCGAGATTTGATTGGGAGCCAGTGTAGACTGATTAAAACAGGGGTGATGTGGTCATATTTCCTAGATCTAGTGAGGACCCTTGCTGCTGCATTCTGGACTAACTGAAGCTTATTTATGCACTTACCGCACACCCAGACAGTAAAGCGTTACAGTAGTCTAATCTAGATGTTACAAAAGCATGAACTAGTTTTTCTGCATCCTGTAACGACATCATATTTCTAATCTTAGCAATATTTCTAAGGTGAAAGAAGGCGATTCTGGTGATATTATTCACGTGAGACTCAAAGGAAAGACTCGGGTCAATAATCACACCAAGGTCTTTGACAGCCGTACATGCTGAAACAGAAACACCATCCAGAGATGCTACGTAATCGGAAAGTTTATTTCTAGCTGCATGTGGTCCTAGTAAAAGTACTTCTGTCTTGTCTGAGTTGAGCAGAAGAAAGTTATTAAGCATCCACTGTCTAATGTCCTTTACACACTTCTCAACATTGTTAAGCTGATCTCTCTCATCTGGCTTTGCTGAAATATACAGCTGTGTGTCATCAGCATAGCAATGGAAGCGAATCCCATGTTTATGAATGATTTCACCAAGAGGCAGCATATATAAAGAGAAAAGCAGTGGGCCTAAGACAGATCCTTGAGGAACACCAAACTTTACCTCATAGAGTGTGGAGAACTCACCATTTACATCCACAAACTGATAGTGATCAGTCAAATAAGACCTGAGCCAAGAGAGAGCTGTTCCTTTATTCCTACAACATTCTCAAGTCTAGCAAGCAGTATAGTGTGATCAATGGTGTCAAAAGCTGCACTAAGGTCGAGCAAAACAAGTAAGGAGACAAAACCCTGATCAGAGGCCAATAACAGGTCATTTACCACCTTAACTAGCGCCGTCTCTGTGCTATGATGAGGCCGAAATCCTGACTGATACATTTCAAAATGTTATTCATAAGCAGATGTGAGCATAACTGCTGTGCTACAACCTTTTCTAAAATTTTGGATATAAAGGGGAGATTTGATATCGGTCTGTAGTTGGACAACTGACATGGGTCAAGGTCAGGTTTCTTAATAAGGGGGTGGATAACTGCCAGTTTGAAGGATTTCGGTACATAACCAGTGCTAATGGAAGAGTTAATTATTTTTAAAACAGGTTTGATTACCTCTGGAGCTATCTGTTTAAAGAAACTAGTAGGCAAGGGATCGAGAATACAGGTTGATGATTTTGATGAGGAGATTAATGAAATTAAGTCACTCTCATGAATAGTAGTGAAGCTTTGTAGTTGATTGTCTGCTATAATGACACTGCTGTCTACAGGGTTACTTGTAAAATAATTTGGATTTATATTAACCGTCTGGATTTCTTGCCTGATGTTTTCAATTTTATTATTAAAAAAGTTGATGAAATCATTACTACCTATTGATGGTGTGCATGTTAGTGCAGTGCTTTTATTCCCTGTTAATTTTGCTGCAGTGCAGAATAAAAATCTAGGATTATGCTTGTTATTTTCTATGAGGGTGGAGAAATATGCTGATCTGGCAGCACTAAGAGATAGAAATAGAATATTTAAGGCTTGTGTGTGTGTGTGTGTGTGTGTGTGTGTGTGTGTGTGTGTGTGTGTGTGTGTGTGTGTGTGCTTTAGTCTACCCTGCCCAGATTTTTGTGGATTTTTAGGCTTCAGTCACGTTTTTGGTGCTAGTGCTCAGCCTGCTGGACTGATTTATGGAAAAATGTTCTACACACACACACACACACACACACACACACACACACACACACACACACACACACGTCTTCTCACATTTTTGTGTTCAGTCTTGTAAAACTTTTTACAGAGTGAAGAAAAGAGCACAAAGTTGAAAATGAGAAAAAAACACACACACACACACACACACACACACACACACACACACACACACACACACAGAGCTGCAGTCATCCATTAAAAGTCCAACGATTGCAACTCATAATGGGTTCAGCTGTTTAAACTGTTACAGCTCTGTGTCTCTCTCTGTCTTTTTTGTTCTTCATGCTGTTTGTTCAGCCTCAGTGCACTTCCTCTTACTGTCCTGAAGTGAGAGCAGGAATTGTGGGTAAAGTGCAGGTGTGTGATGGTGAATGAGGGATCAGGAGGATGTGAGAAGGTGAAGAAAGCTGGGAGCTTAAAGTTTAAGCATTGGACTCAGGCTCAGAAGTTCA
>NC_060884.1:365000-380000 GCF_014805685.1 Silurus meridionalis | reverse complement strand
TCAGCTCTAAGTGTGTGTGTGTGTGTGTGTGTGTGTGTGTGTGTGTGTGTGTTACATACATTTCGGCTCTTTCCATTAGAGCGAACAGCAGCAGTGACATCACCATGCTGACATGATGGCAGAGTGGGTAAGCCCTAGTGACTGCAGCAGTATGGACTCTCCAGGTGATTATTAATGTTTTATAAGCGCATTATTATCACACACAACTCATTACATGAGGTTATAAGGGTAAGCGTTCACAATGCATGTGGTTTGTGTGCTTTTAGAATTTGCAGCTCTCGATTCAGAGATCTACAGAAGCCTCCAGGCCATTCTGAGAGAGTTGGACACCTCACAGCCCGTCGTAAATAAAGGTAAGACACTCACCTGCAGGGAGTCAAGTGGAGTGTGAACACTTATACTGTGTGTGTGTGTGTGTGTGTGTGTGTGTGTGTGTGTGTGTGTGCGTGCGTGCGTGCGTGTGTGCGTGCGTGTGAGTGTGTGAGTTTGTGTGTGTGTGTGTGTGTGTGTGTGTTACGTGACATATTTATGAAATGATCCTTGTGTATGTATTTGGAGTGTGTACACGGTGCAGTGGGGGATATATTACATACAGCACATGTGTACCTGAGTATAGTGTATATTTACCTGCACATACCTGAGATGGGCAGTAATATGGAGGATGCACTTAGCTGGAATATGAGGAAAGTATAAAGTCGTTTGTTTGTGTGTGTGTGTGTGTGTGTGTGTGTGTGTGTGTGTGTGTTCTTGCTTGGAGTATGCAGCAGTTCCTACACTCACGTTGAGTAAGAAACCTTGAGTACGGCCAAAAACACAAACTTTAGAAGCTAGCTAGTAAATGTTATTTATAGTAGAAAAGGGTGCGTTTGTAAATATGCATATTCATGAATATTCAGAGGTCATTAGCATGTAGAGACGATCCATGATATTCAGGCTAAATGAGGTAGATCGGAGAGTTAAACATCACACACAGCTGTGGGACAACTCTGAGGGATACTAAGGAACATTGACAATGTGTGTGTGTGTGTGTGTGTGTGTGTGTGTGTGTGTGTGTGTGTGTGTGTGTGTTTAGGAATGCTGAGATGGACGTTGCATAAGAAGGTGCAGTGTGATCCTCAGAGGAGCCTCGCTTTGGTCCGAGTCACCATCAAGGAGCTGGAGAGAGTAAGTCACTGTGTGTGTGTGTGTGTGTGTGTGTGTGTGTGTGTGTGTGTGTGTGTGTGTGTGTTGTGGAGGTATCTGGGAGTTTCTATAGATAACAATCCATGACACTGACACAGGGATCTTAGAGCTGTTTCATTAGTTTGTTAGTCGAAGTTGTAAGCGTAGGAGGCGGAGTCACGTATTCTTTTATAATTATATGTATGTCATGTTGGGAACCGATTTACTTCCTGTTCCTTCACTAATACCTTATTAGGAGCTCCTGAAGATACTTACAGGTTTACTGTTACACTGGAAACTCCTTCCATACACAAGCACATTTCCCCTTACAAACTTAGACACATCAACTATTGTTAAGTGGTGGAGTGTATCTGCCTCTGTTACTATGGAAACAATACTGTATCAGAGCATTCATATAAGGGTCAAAGGGGTTTTCACTTGTCACCTGTACATTACAGCAGAGTGAAATTCTCTTTCTCTGCATATGCCAGTGATGTTAGGAAGCTGGGGTCAGAGCATAGCGTCCACCATGATGGAGGCCCTGGAGCACTGAGGGTTAAGGGTTCTGCTTAAGAGTCCATGAGCAGCAGATTGGTGATACTGGGTCTTAAACCTCTGACCTTCTGATCAGTAACCCAGAGCCCTAACCACTGGTCTTCCACTTCCCCATAGTACTGTCAGAGCTGCTGTTCTAGAGAATTCATTCACTACCTGACAACCAATCACAATCCAGCAACTGTGTGCGTGTGTGTGTGTATGTGTGTGTGTGTGTGTGTGTGTGTGTGTGTGTGTGTGTGTGTGTGTGTGTGTGTGCTTTTTTACAGGCTGAGAGAGTGGACATTAAAATACACATCATCCCGCTGTTACACACTCTCATGTACGCTGTCATGCAGGTAACTTAGTAATATTTCATTATATTGGGTATTTATATTTAACGTGCTTATCCTAATGTGTGTGTGTGTGTGTGTGTGTGTGTGTGTGTGTGTGTGTGTGTGTGTGTGTGTGTGTGTTGCAGGCCGTGTACATCCCTGATGATCTGTATAAAAGGCTGTACGAGTCGTGTAAGAGGATGCTGACTCTGCCAGAGCCGTTCTGTACTGTAGGACTTCATTACACTAGACAATTAAAGACAGAGAGACACACACCAGGTATCACACACACACACACACACACACACACACACACACACACACACACAAAGAGTGATTTATATATAGATGTATATTAGGTGTGTTTGTGGTGTTTGGCGTACAGGTCTGGTTCAGTGATGTTCAGTTTCAGGTTTAATGTCATTACAAATGAATTTATTTTATATATTTTTCAAACTGTTCAATATTGACTTCTAAAATGTCACTTAATTGTTTTAATCCTACATACTTATATATAAAAAAGTCAAACATTTTAAAGATTTTAAATCAGCAGTCTTGAATTTGACTGTAATTATTGTCTAATTTTCTTTTTTTTTAATGGTCACAATATCTCAGGAAATTGTATTGTGACAAATTATTAATAATAACAGTCATATTTCATCCTCACACACGCTCCACTAGGAGGAACCATGGTTCTGTGTTCCAGATGTGTTTGAGTCCAACAGTGAAAATGTGCCAGATGTAAAAAAAAAAAAATGGCATTAATAATAATGTTTTTTGTTTTTAAAATGATTTTAACGTTTGCGTGTCATAAATTCCATAAAGCAGATATAATAAAGAGGAAATATAAATCATGAAGCACCAATCAGTGTGTGTGTGTGTGTGTGTGTGTGTGTGTGTGTGTGTGTGTGTAAAACCAGGCCTGCTGTATCTAAGGAAACTTATGGCTGAACACAATCTAAGGAATGAAAATTATCCTTTACAGGAACGGTAAGTACACAAACACCCACACCCACACACACACACACACACACACACACACACACACACACACTACAAAAAAATTCAGAATGATATCGGTTTATCACTTGGACTGGTTTGACCTGATCCCCTGTTTCTGTTGCGTGTCATGTCGTTGTGTCCGGAATAATATAAAACTTCCTTATCAGAAGCTCCCTGTGGCACATACCTCATTATCCACATTCCTTCATCTGTCTGTCTGTCCCTGACTCTGCCTCCTACAGGCCACGTCCACACCGCAGTGTGTGTGTGTGTGTGTGTGTGTGTGTGTGTGTGTGTGTGTGTGAGGAGTCTCAGTGTTGTGCTGTTGTGTGTTCTCTGCTGAAGCTGAGTTACTGTTCTGAGGATGATTGGTTTCCAACAGCAGCGTTTCTCTGAGTGTTTTATGCCTCTCACACTGCAGCACCTCCACAGCTATTAAACTGTTTCTGCTTCTTTTATATAATCAGGAACGTTCACTTTTTATCCGTTTACATTCACGTTGTGTGTTACTGAGTGTGTCTCTGAAACAGGACAGGTTCATGCTGAGTTACCATGGCAACTGCAAATACACTGACAGCATATATGATATTAAAGTAGTGTTTTCAGGACATTGTGTCTCATGCTTTTTCATCTCTCTCACACATACACACACAAAAATACACACACACACACACTCACACTCACAGTAGTTGACTGCAGCACAGTAATGTGACTATCATCTGATACAGATTCCTTCGACTTTTAAGCAAGATTTGGTTAATACTGTGCGTGTGTGTGTGTGTGTGTGTGTGTGTGTGTGTGTGTGTGCGTGTGTGTGTGTGTGTGTGTGTGTGTGTGTGCGTGCAGTGTGTTTGTTTTTGTCGACCCAGCTGTGTTTTCAGAGTCTCTGTGCATGATGTTGAAGGAGGACCTGGAGGCAGAGGGCCGGATGGAGACGCAGCTTGGTTACATGCGTCATGTAATACAGCGCCTCCTACAGGCTACGCTAGGAGAGGACAACTGTCACGGACCAACACTCACACGTGCCCTGAAGGTCTCTTTTACACGCACACACACACACACACACACACACACACACACACACACACACACACACTTCTTCAGTGATAAAGAGTCTGAATAATACACCCCTGTGTGATTAAAAAGTTCTCATTAAAACATATTTACATTGTAATGAAAGTGTCAGAAATATGTCACACACACACACACACACACACACACGTTTGCTTGTTGCTGAGCAACTCTGAGCTTCTGTTGTACTGTGTGGAGCTTCAGAATCAGTCTGTGGGTTCATCTCGGGGTCTCAGGGTGAGCAGAAAAAAGATCTATACGAGTGTCTTGTTTGTTTTGAGAACTGAGCACTATTCCATGAGAGAAATGAGCTAGGAACTTGAGATATGTTACTGAGGTGTGTACTGCTCCCTTCACAGAACAACATCAGGATGCAGGAGCTCAGGTTCCTCATCTCACAGCTTTATGAGATTATACCCACAGAACACCAGACTCCTCTTTATTAGGGGGAAATGACTCCAGGATGCTGGTCCCCAGGTCCACAAAAGCTTCATGTGGTCAGAAGAACATAGAAAAGGTGGACAGAGGATTGATTACTGAACATAAAGACAGACATGTTTATGTTCGAGGTGTTCACAAAGGGGAGGAGAGGAGGAGAAGAGTAGTGGAGGAGTGGAGGAGTGAAGGAGAGGAGTGTGTGTGTGTGGAGTTGGTGCTCAGCCTCCAGAAATGTTTGGACTATGTTTTCTCGTTAGAGGTTTTGATAAAATTTGACATTTTCAGTGGGATTTCTGATGTTTGAACTTTAATGTATAAGCACAAGTGTAAACTCAAATTTAGGCACCAGGGACATCAGGGTCATCAGGGTCATCAGGGTCATCAATTACATCAGGGTCATCAGAGACATCAGGGTCATCAGGGTCATCAATTACATCAGGGTCATCAGAGACATCAGGGACATCAGGGACATCAGAGACATCAGGGACATCAGAGACATCAGAGACATCAGGGACATCAGAGACATCAGAGACATCAGGGACATCAGGGACATCAGGGTCATCAGAGACATCAGTGACATTAAGTTTATCAGGGACATCAGGGACATCAGGGACATCAGGGACATCAGGGACATTAGGTTCATCAGGGTAGTAGTAGCATAGTGGTTAAACTTACATTTACATTTACAGCATTTAGCAGACGCCCTTATCCAGAGCAACTTACAAAAGTGCTTTGAGTCTCTAGTAATGAATAAATCTACACTGTACACCAGATTACACACTTAATATAAATATAAAAACTGTTTGACTTCTGATCAGAGGGTCATGAGTTTAAATCTCAAGCTGCCACTGTTGGGTTTAACACAAGGTCATTAACGCCTGGGAGACCAGGGGCATTGGGGTAGATTATAGGGAACAGGGTGTAAATGTACCTGGATTTTAAATTATGTTAATGAACTAGTTAATTTATTAGGCTAAATGTCTGTCTGTCTGTTTGTCTGTCTGTCTGTCTGTCTGTCTGTCTGTCTGTCTGTCTGTCTGTCTGTCTGTCTGTCTGTCTGTCTGGTTGTCTGTCTGTCTGTCTGTCTGTCTGTCTGTCTGTCTGTCTGTCTGTCTGTTTGTCTGTCTGTCTGGTTGTCTGTTTGTCTATTCCTCTTTCTAAGTACAGTATATAATATGTATAATATATTTATGTAAAAGTTTTGTTTTGTGTCCCTGTAGCATTTATCCTGACATCTAACGTCTGCAGCTCTGTGTGTGTGTGTGTGTGTGTGTGTGTGTGTGTGTGTGTGTGTGTGTGTGTGTTATTATGAGCAAGAGTGTTTGTTTGTAATCTTATTCATGCGTATGGGTTTTCTTTCATGTGCGTGTTCACCAGCCTGCTGGTGTGTGGGTGTATTTCATTTACATTTATCTCTGTTTGTGTGTGTGTGTGTGTGTGTGTGTGTGTGTGTGTGTGTGTGTGTGTGTGTGTGTGTAGGAGCTACAGCAGGATGTAGAGTTATTTTAATGAGATTTTGGAGTGTGTAGCGTTAGGTCAAAATGAGCAAAACGACCTTACACAACGTCTCCAACAACTCTACACACAACTGCTGCTCAACACCGGCAAAGGTACTGCACTGAAACCACATCTCTACACTACTCTACTCAACTCTATACATCTCTACACTACTCTACTCAACTCTATACATCTCTACACTACTCTATTCAACTATATACATCTCTACACTACTCTACTTAACTCTATACATCTCTACACTACTCTATTCAACTCTATACATCTCTACACTACTCTACTCAACTCTATACATCTCTACACTACTCTATTCAACTCTACACTACTCTACTCAACTCTATACATCTCTACACTACTCTATTCATCTCTACACTACTCTACTCAACTCTATACATCTCTACACTATTCTATTCAACTATATACATCTCACACTACTCTACTCAACTCTATACATCTCTACACTACTCTATTCAACTCTACACTACTCTACTCAACTCTATACATCTCTACCCTACTCTATTCAACTATACATCTCTACACTACTCTATTCAACTCTATACATCTCTACACTACTCTATACATCTCTACACTACTCTATTCAACGCTATACATCTCTACACTACTCTATTCAACTCTATACATCTCTACACTACTCTACTCAACTCTATACATCTCTACACTACTCTATACCTCTCTCCACTACTCTACTCAACTCTATAAATCTCTACAATACTCTATTCAACTCTACATCTCTACACTCTCTATTCAACTCTATACATCTATACACTACTCTATTCAACTCTACATCTCTACACTACTCTACTCTACTCTATACATCTCTACACTACTCTATTCAACTCTATACATCTCTACACTACTCTATTCAACTCTGCACTACTCTACTCAACTCTATACATCTCTACACTACTCTATACATCTTTGCACTACTCTACTCAACTCCATACATCTCTACACTACTCTATTCAACTCTATACATCTCTACACTACTCTATTTAACTCTATACATCTCTACACTACTCTATACATCTCTACACTACTCTATTCAACTCTATACATCTCTACACTACTCTACATCTCTACACTCTCTACTCTACTCTATACATCTCACACCACTCTACTCAACTCTATACATCTCTATACATCTCTACCCTACTCTATTCAACTCTACACTACTCTACTCAACTCTATACATCTCTACACTACTCTACTTTACTCTATACATCTCACACCACTCTATTCAACTCTATACATCTCTACACTACTCTATTTAACTCTATACATCTCTACACTACTCTACTTCAACTCTATACATCTCTACACCACTCTACTCAACTCTATACATCTCACACCACTCTATTCAACTCTATACATCTCACACTACTCTACTCAACTCTATACATTTCTACACTACTCTATTCAACTCTATACATCTCTACACTACTCTATTCAACTCTGCACTACTCTACTCAACTCTATACATCTCTACACTACTCTATACATCTCTACACTACTCTATACATCTCTACACTACTCTATTTAACTCTATACATCTCTACACTACTCTATTGAACTCTATACATCTCTACACTACTCTATTCAACTATATACATCTCTACACTACTCTATTCAACTCTATACATCTCTACACTACTCTATACATCTCTACACTACTCTACTCTACTCTATACAGCTCTACACTTCTCTACTTTACTCTATACATCTCTACACTACTCTATTGAACTCTATACATCTCTACACTACTCTATTCAACTATATACATCTCTACACTACTCTATTCAACTCTATACATCTCACACTACTCTATACATCTCTACACTACTCTACTCTCTATACATCTCTACACTACTCTACTACTCTATACATCTCTACACTACTCTACTCAACTCTATACATCTCTACACCACTCTACTTTACTCTATACATCTCTACACTACTCTATTCAACTCTATACATCTCTACACCACTCTACTTTACTCTATACATCTCACACCACTCTATTCAACTCTACACTACTCTACTTTACTCTATACATCTCTACACTACTCTACTCAACTCCATACATCTCTACACCACTCTACTCAACTCTATACATCTCACACTACTCTACTCTACTCTATACATCTCACACCACTCTACTCTATACATCTCTACACTCTCTACTCTACTCTACATCTCTACACTACTCTACTCTATACAGCTCTACACTACTCTACTCTATACATCTCTACACTACTCTACTCAACTCTATACATCTCACACCACTCTACTCTACTCTATACATCTACACTACTCTACTCAACTCTATACATCTCACACCACTCTACTCTACTCTATACAGCTCTACACTCTCTACTCTACTCTACTCTATACATCTCTACACCACTCTACTCTATACATCTCTACACCACTCTACTCTACTCTATACATCTCTCACACCACTCTACTCAACTCTATACATCTCTACACTACTCTACTCTACTCTATACATCTCTACACTCTCTACTCAACTCTATACATCTCTCACACCACTCTACTCTACTCTATACAGCTCTACACTTCTCTACTTTACTCTATACATCTCACACCACTCTATTCAACTCTATACATCTCACACTACTCTACTCTACTCTATACATCTCACACTACTCTACTTTACTCTATACATCTCTACACTACTCTACTTTACTCTATACATCTCCAAAAATAATCTATAATAAACTTTTCTCTTGTACTCTACAAACCTTCTGTTCCATTCTTACAAAACACATATAAATAAATGTATAGTTAAATAAATACAATTTAGTTATACATTTTATTATAAAAATAGTCCTGTATTGCCACACATACACACACAGACACACAAATACACACACATACACACAACACACACACACACACACACACACACACACACACACACACACACACACACACACACACACACACACACACACACACACACAGACATACACACATTAAGAAATAGATTAATAAAGTTAATTATTTGTTAATTATTTTATTACACTAATTGTGTTTGTTTTAACATTGTGTGTGTGTGTGTGTGTGTGTGTGTGTGTGTGTGTGTGTGTGTGTTTCAGATCCATTGTATTATGGCTCTCTGGCCAATGTTTCTTTTCCCAATCCAGATATGAGTTTCCACGTCTGGTGGGAGGAGGAAGAGCTCTGTAAGTCTAATCTCTTTCAGAAGTGTGTGTGTGTGTGTGTGTGTGTGTGTGTGTGTGTGTGTGTGTGTGTGTGTGTGCAGCTCATATCCTTGTCTATACCAAAGGTCTGTATGAGGTTTAATATAATAATAGCATCCAGTTAATGTAAGGGTTAAACATCTGGAACATACAGTCTGGAAACTTCTGGTCTGGGCCTCTGGTGGAACCGTTAATGTATTTATGTATAGGTGTTTCCTAATTAATTTTATTTTACAAATCTGTGTGTGTATGTGTGTGTGTGTGTGTGTGTGTGTGTGTGTGTGTGTGAGAGAGAGAGAGAGAGAAAGATAAGGTTTAGGTTTAGAGTGTAAAAGTGTAGTTCTGGTTTGGGATTGAACCTCGTGTTGTTCCTCGCTCAGGGAGAGAACTGGCCAAGTTTGTGCGCAGCGGCTCCAGCGATAGCATCTGCATCTCCGCAGAGGATTTCGACATGTCTGAGTTTTCCTCCTACATGGACTCAGACATGCCGCGTCATTCCGTCCTCTCCACGGACAGCGGCATCGAGCGCGACATGACTCTGAGCTCGGACTCGGAGATGAAGAGCACGTGGCGTCTGTTGAGGCGGGGTGGGATGAAGGTGAAGCCTTCGGTGACGGACAGCGTGATGTACTTACAGGACGCTTTAGTGAGTGGGAGCTCGTTTCTTAAACAGCAGCAACGCCAGAGGCACATCACGGCTAACATCGTAGTGATGGGGGATGACCGCGTTCTCGGGAGACTCGCCAGGGCGTACTTCACACTCAGGTACAACTCACACCATCGCCTCAGTACTCATGGTCACAAAAACATGAAAAATGATATGTATTAAATGATCTGACTCTCAGGATATCTCAGGACTCAGATATCTCCTCTGTGTTGCTGTTAAAGTGATTGACATTTTTGTAAACAAACTGAACAGTAGTGGTAAGTAGTGTAGAGGGTGTGGTTTAGGATGTGTCCACAAGCGACCAAATGTTTGTGATGAGTTTTATGTGGCTTATATGGTAGCTGGTTTGGGACACGCCCACAAAAGTTAGTAGGGTGTGTGGTTTGGGACACGCCCACAGTGGACTGCTGGGTATACAGTGAGTAGGGTGTGTGGTTTGGGACATGTTCACAGAAGTGAGGAGTATGTGTGGTGTGTGTTACTGAGCTGATGAAGATGGAATGGAAGAATAAAAGTCTTTTCATGCTTGTATTTTTATTGTGACAGGAAAAGAGAATCTCGGAGACTTTTTCTGACCATGAAATTAAACATAAAGATGTTTTATGTCCCTGTGTCCACGCAGCAGCTTTCCTCACCCACCACGGTGAGACACACACACACACACACACACACACACACATTACACTGTGCACTGATCACCAGCATGTGTCCTGTTCTCATAAAATCATCACCTGCTTTCTTTCGGGGAGTTATTACACACATACATCTAAATAACTATATTTCACCTTGTGTGTGTGTGTGTGTGTGTGTGTGTGTATGTGTGTGTCATTTTACATTTATATACCTCCTGAAGTGTGTTTGAAAACAGGAACATTACAGCAATAAATGACGTGTGTGTGTGTGTGTGTGTGTGTGTGTGTGTGTGTGTGTGTGTGTGTGTGTGTGTATGTGATTTCCTCTTTTTAATGCGTGTTTGTAGGAAAGTGTGTGTCTGATGGACTCTAACCCGTGTGTGTTGGGTTCATACCTGGGGAAGGTGGACCCCTGGTACGAGTGTAACGTCATCAGTCTGGGTCACATGATCCCCAAACTTGCTGCCATGGTAACAAACGTCTCACCTGAATAACAAGCATGACATCATAATAATGAGCATTATTCATTGTTCTCCGGAATGATGTGTGTGTGTGTGTGTGTGTGTGTGTGTGTGTGTGTGTGTGTGTGTCAGTCTGACCCCAGCAGGACCCACGAGCCCAACCCTTTTATAGCTGATGTTATTTCTTATTACGTGCGAATGGGGCAGCAGCCGGTTTACTTCACCATCTACTACGTGAAGGTGAGAGCTCACTTCCTCTGGATTATTATCTCATGAACATCACATTACACTGAAACAAACCTTTATGGTGTTCTGCAGGTAGAAATAAATCTCGACTGATTTGACTAATAAACCACACACAAAAAATAATAATGTGCATTATAATTCAATTAAATATTGTTTAAATCCTCACTTTATTGTTTGCATATGATCTCAGAATCAACAGCAAAATAAATATGTGTTTTCCATCTTCAGTCTGTATTTTCTATTCCCGATGTTTTTTTATGTTAAAATCTGAGTAGGT
This sequence comes from Silurus meridionalis, assembly GCF_014805685.1. Classification (NCBI taxonomy): domain Eukaryota; kingdom Metazoa; phylum Chordata; class Actinopteri; order Siluriformes; family Siluridae; genus Silurus; species Silurus meridionalis. The sequence continues at coordinate 368,416 of NC_060884.1, read as the reverse complement.
TTTTGTCTGTTGCTTCTACTTAAGAAAAAGTCTTCTGAATGATGTGAATGTTAGGAATCTGCAGATACATAAACTGATTCTGAACACCAGGAACCTTTCCCACTGACTAAAGTTGCAGATGTGTGTGTGTGTGTGTGTGTGTGTGTGTGTGTGTGTGTGTGTGTAGATTGTGTTCTGTAATCCATCCAAAGACACGGTGGAGGATGTCTTCCTGTCTCATGCCAGTATCAAGTTCCCTGAGTTTACACAGCGTCACACCACTGGTAGAGGTATAAACACTGCTCTGGTGTGTGTGTGTGTGTGTGTGTGTGTGTGTGTGTGTGTGTGTGTGTGTTGATTTACAGTTCACTTTAATATAAAATACTATAATGTCATGCCATGAAACATGTTCAGGTCACATGATCGTGTCACTTCCTCCTACAGACTTGACTATAAGACAGAAAAAGCAGTGTGCAGAACAAAGCGGCGCGCTCGTTTCACTAAACTACAGGAAGGTACCGTAAACAGACCACACCCACACCTGCATCTAGCCACACCCTCTAGAATTATTTCTACACTAATTATTAATACATTTATTCTCTTTTCAACTTCTTCGAATCTGACACATGATTTCCTCCTCTCAGGTGTCACTGAGTAACAGAGAATCAGAGCGAACCATCGCATTACGAACAGCGAGAATGCAGATTTCAGCCATAACCTCCAATAAAATCCAAGGTGCTGCTCTCAGCCAATCACAGCACACAACGCTGCTCTCAGCCAATCACAGCACACAGCGCTGCTCTCAGCCAATCACAGCACACAACGCTGCTCTCAGCCAATCACAGCACACAACGCTGCTCTCAGCCAATCACAGCACACAACACTGCTCTCAGCCAATCACAGCACACAACGCTGCTCTCAGCCAATCACAGCACACAACACTGCTCTCAGCCAATCACAGCACACAACACTGCTCTCAGCCAATCACAGCACACTGTACTGCTCTCAGCCAATCACAGAACACCACACTGCTCTCAGCCAGTCACAACGCACTGTACTGCTCTCAGCCAATCACAGAACACCACACTGCTCTCAGCCAGTCACAACACACTGTACTGCTCTCAGCCAATCACAGCACACAACGCTGCTCTCAGCCAATCACAGCACACAACGCTGCTCTCAGCCAATCACAGCACACAACGCTGCTCTCAGCCAATCACAACACACTGTACTGCTCTCAGCCAATCACAACACACTGTACTGCTCTCAGCCAATCACAGCACACACACTGCTCTCAGCCAGTCACAACACACTGTACTGCTCTCAGCCAATCACAGAACACCACACTGCTCTCAGCCAATCACAACACACTGTACTGCTCTCAGCCAATCACAACACACTGTACTGCTCTCAGCCAATCACAACACACTGTACTGCTCTCAGCCAATCACACACACTGTACTGTCTCAGCCAATCACAACACACTGCTCTCAGCCAATCACAACACACTGTACTGCTCTCAGCCAATCACAACACACTGTACTGCTCTCAGCCAATCACAGAACACCACACTGCTCTCAGCCAGTCACAACACACTGTACTGCTCTCAGCCAATCACAACACACTGTACTGCTCTCAGCCAATCACAACACACTGTACTGCTCTCAGCCAGTCACAACACACTGTACTGCTCTCAGCCAATCACAACACACTGTACTGCTCAGCCAATCACAGAACACCACACTGCTCTCAGCCAGTCACAACACACTGTACTGCTCTCAGCCAATCACAACACACTGTACTGCTCTTAGCCAATCACAACACACTGTACTGCTCTCAGCCAATCACAACACACTGTACTGCTCTCAGCCAATCACAACACACTGTACTGCTCTCAGCCAATCAGAAAACAGCATGAATGAAATAAATAGGAATTATGTGTTGAAGTGTCTCTATGATATTTTGTCTCTCAGACATGAACTGCCTCATCGTAGACGTGTTTGATGTGAAAACCAAATATATCTCGGTGAGACACTTTACACTTATATACTTTTTGTATTAGGAGTTTTAGTAGTAACAGTGATGTCATTTCAAATCTGTGTGCTGCCACTGTGGGGCCCCTGAGTGTGGCCCTAGTATTTATTTATTTTAAAATTGATCAAATTTTTCCTACATTTTCTAATTTTCCCTAAAGGTACAGGAGATGTGTGTTAATTCTACTCAGAATCCTTGAAGTTTTTTTTTTAGTTATATTACAGTATGTTTTATATTTTCCCAGGAGCCCAAAATCCGGACGTGCAGCCTGAACCTGAACACAAGTGAGAAGACAGGATTCACACTGTGTCTGGATAAAGACTCCCGCAGAACTTTCCACGACGTTCAAAGGTCAGAGGTCACTTCTAACTGTGTCTTCTAAGATCTCATGTAAAAAAAACCTTTTGCTAAAAAGGTTTTGTTGTTTTTTTCTGATTTACAGTGTTGAGATAGAACCTTGTAAAGAGCCTGGATATTACATTCAAAAGTCCATGAGGTCAAAGTTCAACACAGAAGAAGATTCAGAATCAGGACTGAGCAAGTTTATGAATCGAGGACTTCCTCTTTCAATACACACCTTCTCAGGCATCATTTCCTGACAGAGAACAGCTGAAGAAACGCACTTTGGTGGACACTTTGGCGCTAACCGCTAACTGCTAGCTAATTGTGACCCTCGTATTGTGCGGTTATATTTAATATCCTCTATGATATGAAGGTCACACAGTTCTGTGCTGCTAAACACACACACTGAATCGTGGTGTGTTTAACAAAAAACCCCAGACTACTGGTGTGTGTTTAAAAGCCACAACTATGAAAATGACTTCCTCTTCCCTTCTCGGAAATGATTTTTCTGACGTTTCGGGGGAAAGAGCAGACTGGAGCAAACTTAGCGACATGCTAACACACCCATTCAAAAGAGGGTTCATGCAAAATATCACGTATTAAAAAAGGTCCCTGATCTTTTGCTTATTTATAAATCATTCATGGAAACATCTCATGTCTGTTCAACTGAAAGACAAATCTGTAAATGTTAAAAAATGAGTAACAGATTGCTGTAACTTTTCTCTAAACTATGGAAAGTCATCTGTTTTAGCTGAAAATAACTAGCTAGGATTGTGCTGAAGGATATTAAATACAGCCAGGTGATTAGCATTACACTGAAGGAAGTAGCTATGTTTGTGCTATACAGTACAGTACAGTGAGGTATTATAATTGAAAGACGGCTCTAAAGCATCGATGTTAACGTAGATGTCAGGATTAGCGCTGAGTTTCATCACTTCAACACTAAAACAGAGGGACAATCAGCTCATTTACTGAATGTTTGGTTTGGAACACATGCTGACTACATTGTTTGCAAACTGTCCAGTGTGCTCAAGGACGACTTTGTTAGGTAGCTAGAATAA
>NC_060884.1:350000-362500 GCF_014805685.1 Silurus meridionalis | reverse complement strand
CTCCTCCTCCTCCTCCTCATCATCCTCCTTCTCCTTTTCATCATCCTCCTCCTCTTCCTCATCATCATCCTCCTCCTCTTCCTCAACCTCCTCATCCTCATCATCCTCCTCCTTCTCCTTTTCATCCTCCTCCTCATCATCATCATCGTCCTCATCCTCCTCCTCTTCCTTCTCATCATCCTCCTCATCATCATCGTCCTGCTCCTCCTCCTCTTCCCTAACCTCCTCCACCTCCTCCTCCTCCTCCTCCTCATCATCATCATCATCATCCTCCTCCTCCTCCTCTTCCTCTTCCTCTTCCTCCTCCTCCTCAAAATGTACAGATGATCAAATACATTTATTAAACCACATTGATTTATTTTATGTTTCTCATGTGAGAATCTGTTCTGATTGTATTAAAGTTGGATATAATCATTATAAACAATTTCCAAAGAAGAAAGGGAAAAGTTTATGGATTGTTTTGTCGTTAAGAGACACTGCATTTATAAAGTTTTAACACATTTTTATTCTAACATGAGCTAAAGCTAGTATCAGCTTCAGGGGTCAGGTTTTACCTCAGAACTGTGTGTAGGGTTGTGTTTTCTTCTCAATTCTCACCCTTCAGTCAAAATAATTATTTTTTATATTTTATTTTATTGTATTAAAAAGAAAATGATTTATTAATATATATATATCGCCTCTTTAGCAAGATTTGGTAATTATTAATAACATATTAAATTATTTTTAGACAAAATTAAGACTTATGATCAAATGAAGAAATGTGTAGGATTTATTAGCAAACATAATGAATTAAGGAGTAGGTAGCCCTAATGTAAACAAACATACATGTTACATGCTAAAGTTTTACTTTATTTAAACTCGAAATAAACACTTTTTTATGATTAAATTGATAAATCTCACAGACATTGTATTGTTAATGGCTGTGTGTGTGTGTGTGTGTGTGTGTGTGTGTGTGTGTGTGTATATTTACAGGAATTTATTCTGATTTATACAATTGGTTGATGGTAAATCTTTGTATATGGGTTAGTGTGTGTATATAGCCACTAGAGGGAGACACCTCTTTTGTCCCATGTTAAAATCTATTAAGTAATTATTTGTTTTAGGTTTATTTGAAATAAAACTGCTGTATAAAGAACGGAAATTGATGCGTTTTTATGAATATTTTAATAAATCGAAGGTATTCTCTTTTTTATTATAATTATTTCAGTGTTTTCTCAACCGAACCCCACAGAGCGCCCGGTGACCGCTGGGTTATAAACCAATGGCCAGCGGGAAACAAACAACACGAGCCAATCAGGACATAGTGGGCGGGGCTTCACGTGGGCGCCAAAGAGACGTGAAGAATGAGGAGAGAGATAGGGAGGGGGGACTGGGAATATGTGGGGGCGGAGCCTGGTCTAACGGTTAACGTTGGGTTTGGTTGGAGTGGGCGGGGCTAGTATAAAAGTAGGCTGTGCTGGGTTTAGTTCGAGTGGGCGGGGTCAGTATTAAAGTGGGCGGTGTTGGGGTTCGGTTGAGGCGGCAGCAGCAGCAGGACTCTGAGGGGAGAGAGGAGAGAGGAGCGGACACACTGAGAGACTTTCCTGGGAAACCTGCAGCTGCTGGACACGGACTCATTCATCTCTACATATACGGAGCTCCCCTCACCAGCTGCCCTGTGTAAGTGAAGTTGAATGTGGTATTTCCGCCGTGGATAAGCGGATCATGGTGTGGGTAGTTTTTGGGGTGATGATGGAGGAGAGGCTGAGGCGAACTCACCACGCTAACACTCTCCTCCTCCTCCTTCTCTCATTCATCCTCATTCCTGCTTCTTTTCTCCCTACTCCGTCATCTCTACTAATCTGTGTGTATGATGTATCTGTGCAGTTACATTAGAAGAGAAATGCAGTCTCCATCACTTTGGGCTAAAGGCCATGTCTGTAGTTAACGGTAGCTGATAAAGCTAGGTGGGTTCTTTTTTTTTTTTTTTTTTTTTTTTTTATCTCCTCCACCCGTATTCTGACATGAAATCCCGCCCTCACGTGCCCTCGAATGACAGTTCGCTCGAGCTCTTGAGCGGCGCCGCTGATTGGACGGAAATCGGTGGAACGCGCGCGAGGGTGAGGTTCCAGTCAATCACGGCTCAGTGGGCGGGAAAATGTTAGCCAATCAGGTGTCAGCAGGCATGGTGCCTAACGGGGTCGTCCAGAAATGCCGCATTCACTCAATGTAAAGAAATAATGATAAATAAATACAGTTAAATAATGTGCAGATTTCGGCTCTTTATTTCATTTCATTCGAATAAATTATGACGCGATTATTTATGTGGGTGGTTTGTCTTTATTTAGATTTAATACTATTTTTTTTAAGCTTTCCTGAATCACTGATCCCAAATGCTTCTCTATATAGGTGCCCTACATAGGGTGCACGTGACTGTGCTCTCTGTGTCTCGTCTAATGTATTGTATGTGTATGATACAATCCTTTATCTCACCCATAAAGGATGTGTGTGTGTGTGTGTGTGTGTGTGTGTGTGTGTGTGTGTGTGTGTGTGTGTGTGTGTGTGTGTGTTTTCTGCAGGCCTGACCCTGTTCTGTAGTGTTTTTAGGGCAAGAATTCAGGACTGTGTGTGTGTGTGTCTGTGAGATGTTCAGTGCACCAGTGCACCTGTAATAAAACTTTTTTTAATCAAAGCAAAAAATTCTTTTATGTTGATGTAATTCTTTTTAATCAGTTCTTTTTGTCCACTATATTGGTCGAGTTAAAAAGTTGATCTTCATCCTAATCACCAGGAGGATGTGAACCCCTGAAACCTTCAGTAATCTCTAAATTATAACAGTTAATATAAGTAAAAGTGGTTATATAGCTATAGGCAGTGTGATGGTTCAGTCTAGTCTGAAGTTGTGGTCTATTTCTTCCCTGTTTCCTCTTTAGGTGGCCTACTTTTTTAGTCCCCAATGCCAGAGATGGCTCAGAGGAGTGGGCAGGAGGACCCAGAGCGGTACCTCTTTGTGGACCGGGCCGTGGTCTATAACCCGGCCACGCAGGCCGACTGGACTGCCAAGAAGCTGGTGTGGGTTCCATCTGAAAGGCACGGGTTCGAGGCGGCCAGTATTCGAGAGGAGCGAGGCGAGGAGGTGCTGGTGGAGCTCGCCGAGAATGGGAAGAAAGCTCTGGTGAACAAAGATGACATTCAGAAGATGAACCCACCCAAGTTCAGTAAAGTGGAGGACATGGCCGAGCTCACCTGCCTTAACGAAGCCTCGGTTCTCCACAACCTGAAGGACCGATACTACTCTGGACTAATCTACGTAAGTGTCATGCCCACATGGGGGTGGAGATGAGTGGGGCAAGAAAATACATTTCATTGCAAATATTTAACAGTTTTATATATATATTTATTCTGTTTCACGTCCATCTGGTGTATGGTGTAGGATTTGTAAGAAAAGAAGGAATGAACAGGGAAAGGAAAGAAAACTGAGATAAAGGAGGAGGGAAGTAGTTTAAACCCAAAAAAGGAGGAGTGCAGGTCTGTTGTTTCTGTCGTTTTTCCATCTCACACTGTGAAAACAGGAGGCCAGGAGTGATGAGGTCATCATGGAATGTTAGTGGACTGGAATCTTTCACGCACATGCGTTATTGTGGTTTACCACATTATATTGAATGTAAAAGTGTGCGTTGTGTGTCTTTTTAAGTCGTCCTCGTCCCAGTGTATGAACAGCGTGTGATCATTAACTGTGCATGTTCATGTGTGTTGTGATAACCAGAGAATAAAGACAGGACAGGGAGGATAGTAACGGCCAATCAGCTATCAGAAATAAAAACAGTTTTGTCTAGCAAGAGAGTCTGGCCTGTGTGTGTGTGTGTGTGTGTGTGTGTGTTAAAGTTTAAAGCCCTTGATGGGTTTATTTTTGTGATTAGTCTCTTATCAGTAGATTGTGTTCTATAGGTTGACATTGAGGGTTATTTCTCACACCAGTGAACAGATGTGTGTGTAAACCCTTCGCAGGAGTGTATACTACAGAAACATAGTGCTGAAGGGACTGCAGGAGAGCACACGTTTCTATCCTACAGTTCCATATACAAAGATTTACCATCAACCAATTGTATAAATCAGAATAAATTCCTGTAAATATACACACACACACACACACACACATCACGCTGTCGAGTTTAAACCTCACACTTATTACTATGAAACTTTTCACAAACTGTCATAATGATTAGAATTATACTGATTCAGTCAGGATAAAAGTAAAGGTGTGTGTGTGTGTGTGTGTGAGACGTATAGGCCCTTTAACAGATTTGATTGGAGAGGAGCGTCTGTAAAGAAGGAAATTACCCCAAAACACATTTATGTACATTTATGTGGGATGAATGAAGGTATATCATAATGTGTGTTTATTTTATTTATAATCTCAACACAGCATTGTGCAAATGTTATATCTGACTTCCGTCTCATAACAACAATCATGTCATCTAACACACTCATTAAGGATCTTAGTGGGTTTAGAAATTTGGCCTTAGACAGATGTTGGAGTTATATTAATGTAGTGTGTGTGTGTGTGTGTGTGTGTGTGTGTGTACAGACTGAGCACTGCTGGTGAAATGAGACAGGAAAATAGGGAAATGTAAATCCCTTTCTGTTAATAAAGCTTTGTGTGTGTGTGTGTGTGTGTGTGTGTGTGTGTGTGTGTGTGTGTGTGTGTGTGTGTCGCACACCTGTGCTAAACAAAGCCAAGCAGCCCAGCTGAGTTAAACTTAGCACAGTGACTCAGGAGCTCAGATCTGCTTACGTAAAGCTGGACATTTTAATCAGACAAACTAAAACTCAGGTTAGACAGTTAGCTCAGCTTGTGGCTGCTTAGCAAAAGGGTTAAATAGTTTTATATACAAGATCACACATTGTATAAATCCAGACCTAGGATGCAGATGCTCATAACATGACCTCCAGCTCCACCTTCCAGATCATTTTCAGTTTACTGTCTGGTCTGCAGTTCCACAAATGTTCCACAAATAGTGTTTTAGATCAGAGTCAGATTTAAAGCTGTGAGTGTGTGAGTGAGTGTGAAGTGGGGAGGAACATCCTGTAGTCAGACTTTGCCCAACTGGTGTGTGTTTTCAGATTTAAAAAAAAGTGAAATTACATGTTGAGTGTTTGAGTTAATTTTTTTTCTCCCTCCTACAGGCTCCGTCTCAAACCCCATTCTATCGTACTACATAGTGACAAATATATACATTTATACATTTTATAATGTGGTGTTTTTTTTTTCTGTTTTTTTTTCTTTTTCCAGACGTATTCCGGACTTTTCTGCGTGGTGATAAACCCGTACAAAAACCTGCCCATTTACTCAGAAAACATCATTGAGATGTATCGTGGGAAGAAGAGGCATGAAATGCCACCGCACATCTATGCCATCTCTGAATCAGCCTACAGGTGCATGCTGCAGGGTAAGAACATCTGCTTGAAGCTACGAACACACACTTCTGCAGCTGGAACCAGTATTTAGCTGACAGTAAGGACACTCAAATGTTTCAGCTACAATGATTCTGAAGTTTGGAAGAGTATCTCCTTGGTAAGAACTGTAAAAATGATCTTGAGTGAATCAGTAAGGGGTTAGATCAGAAAACTTAAATAAAATCAATGTGTAACTTAAAAACTTATTAAACGAAAACTTGTTTTACATACAACATAACATTTTCTGTTCTTAACTGTTATATTTAAGAAATACATGTTTTAGGTGAAGACAGAAGGCTACAGATATAATTAAATAATAAGTAATGAGTAAAAATGACGAGAGAATATTCTTATAAACACAGGAGATTTTAAATTGGATAAAAGTATTTTTGTTTGGGGTGTGTTGTAGTTAAGAATACACAGTGCTCAGTGTGAACACTACATTTTAAATACAATCATAAATATTAAATTAATAGTTTGGTACAATTTTGTACATAAATAACATTTATGACTATAAATACTGGTTTATCTGTTAATCCCAATCAGTGAATGTGCAGTAGAACACACTTGAAGTAAGTGTGTGTGTGTGTGTGTGTGTGTGTGTGTGTGTGTGTGTGTGTGTGTGTGTGTGTGTGTGTGTGTGTGTGTGTGTGTGTGTGTGTGAACACTAGCAATGGCATAGTAATAGAGTTTAGTATTACAGAATGCTTTCTGGATGAATTATCAGCTGCCTTGGACAGAACAGCACATATTTAATAAAAAGGAACTGATATGATTTGCAGCTTTATCACACATTAAACACACTTGCCAGCTTTTTCCCCTGAACTGAAATTCCATTCCAGTCATTATCCCCTTTTTTCTTTTCCTTTTTCTTCTTTTTTTTAATTTTAGTTTTTATTTTAACAAAAGTTTGTTTTCTGTTAAGTGTTTCAAGAAGCCTGAAATTCTTACGTGCTCAGCTCTGCTCGGCGTTCTGGCCTTATTTAGTTATATTGGCAGTCGGGTGAGTTTTTATTGTACATGACGTAAGCAGCAGGAGAAATGGAAAGTATTTCCAAAGGTAGCTATTATATATATTTTTCAGCCCCTAGAGATAAATTAATTTCACTCAACCACATCTGGAATGCAGGGAAAAGACAGAAAGAGAGAGGTGTGTGTGTGTGTGTGTGTGTGTGTGTGTGTGTGTGTGTGTGTGTGTGTGTGTGTGTGTGTGTGTTTCCTGGGTTTTCTCTGTGGTGGGCCATCTGGGGTTCTGCATATTTGAGGAATGAAAGAAAAAAGGAGAGCATCAGTGCTGATTGGATGATTTTTTTTATTTTATTTTTTTTACACATTCCAGGTCCTGCTTATTGTTCTCTCACTTTCTTTTGTAGATCTAAAACATATGTACACGACGAGGAAAAAGATCCACGTTAAATTTAATCGTATTTTAGTCACATTGCTCAAGTTGCAAATGTATCTCTGACATTTGAAGATGTTTCCAGTAGTGATATAAACAAGTATCCTCGATAGTTCCTTTATAGTTTCTTTATATCTTTCTTACTGAGCAAAGTTTTTGGATCAGTGGAACCTGTGATCATTCAGTGATCTCACTCTTGGTTCATCTCCAGTCTGATCTCTGTAGCTTTTATTTAGCATTAGCTAGCTGTAATTAAACTTTAGTGCATGAGCACATCTGGTCGTGATGTTTAACAGAGCTGAATTAGGTGATGTTCAGGTTTCCTCAGAGAAACCTGAACCCAGATCTGTTTCAAAACTCTGGTTTGGTTTCCTCCTCAGTCAGAAGCTGGTAATTGGCCTTTAGATATCAGGAGCACTTCATTACCAGTCAGGGAGGGGTTATTTAAATCCACACGTGAAGGGAAGTGCTATCGACCCTCTTCCACACACAGTACATGAGCTCACGGGCACTAGTGTCTCTGTGACGGACACGTGAGACCGTGTGCTCCGCCCACACAGGGTGTTTTTATTGCACCAGCACAGCTGGAACAGACCAGGAAGCAGATTTACATAGTGGTAAAAGTGTAATTTGTTTACACATCAGGATGGGATTTGAATGGTATTGTGTTTGAGGAGGATGGAAGATATTTCTGGTTGAAAGAGAAGCTGTGATGAACTCGTTATGTCAAGTTTATTTCTATTGCACTTTTCACAACAGACATTGTCTCAATGCAGCTTTACAGAATTTAAGAGTTCAGGTGAACCATGTGTAGAGACTTGTGTTAGCGACATGGATAAAGATATGACCTTCAGATGCTCTTCATGTCTCTGCTTTTATTTACAACTATGTTCACTTTCAACTCCACCATGTTTAACATCATACTGCTACTACACATCCTGAGAGAGAGAGAGAGAGAGAGAGAGAGAGAGAGAGAGAGAGCACAGTTCCATCAGTTTGAGACGTGCCCATAATCCTGAACAGCTCATTTGATATTGTTTAAATTATTAAAGCTGGATTGTTTATCTCCACTTTCTGTTATTTGTTTTGAGACGGTGTGTGTGTGTGTGTGTGTGTGTGTGTGTAGCTGCAGTTTAGTGTCATATTAAAACTCTGTGGTGTTTTATCTGAGTAAAGGATAGAACTATATAAGTAAGTTAAGAAAGCAGGAGAACTTATCTTCTGGAATGTTCCATATCTCCTTCAGCTGTCGTGTTTCAATCAACACTTAGTGTGGGAGGTGTAGTGCACATAAAATGGAGGCTTTCGGAGTGTTGGTCCCTCGTTGTGGGGTACAATGGTGTCTTTGTGCAGCTGTGTGTGTGTGAGAAAGAGAGAGACACACTGGGGGGAATTTGCTCTGATACGGTATTGTTTCCATAGTAACGCCTCCTTCACAGGCATATGTACAGCACTACACTCTACTCCTCACACACATCATAAATGAGTGTAATCGTTGTTCTGTAAGAGGAATTGTTTGATTGCTCAGCAGGCTATGGCAGAGCACGGTGGAGTTCTCTGTGGTCAGCGTGCGTTTGGGACACAGCCCCTTATTTATTTATTTATTTATTTATTTTTTACTTGACTGGTACGAGATGCCACTGAAAATCAGAAGGAAGGTTGGATGTGGTTTGGATCAGACCAGCAGAGCATTCGGTCACTCCTGCTTACACACACACGCGCACACACACCACGCATCTGCCTTTGATGGATTTTCCAAATAGTTTTTCCGCGATCTCCATCCCTGGCTGTTGACTGCAGTAAGTTTGTAATTAGAGCGAGTGTGGAGCGTGTAAAGAGAGAGCTTCGCTCACCATAAACGAAAACATCTGTGTTTTTAGGGGAAACATGGCTTCCAGTGCGCCGTAGCAAAAACCACAGAGCGAGGGGGAAAATATGAACTGGAAGCATAAGGAGTATAAAATCATTTCTGCTAAGCAGTGAGGATTAAATTAAACCTTTGATGGTGAACATACTGGATGCAGGAGCTGGAATTTACTGTCTTTTTAAAACGCTTTACATGTTTGTGCAGGATATGAGATTGTTGTGGAAACTGAATAATAACTAATAAAGAGGGAAAACATTACTCACCATGCCATTTATCAGTTTACGAACCTAATATCATCATCACCACCACCACCTTGATACCCCGATACTGACAACCAGGGCAACTCGCGGTGTTTCTAACTTCCCCCGGGATGGCTAGCGGACGTAATGGAAGCACCGAGTGTGGTAGCTTGTTCTGATATTTATGGTGTGTGTTTGTGTGCTCTCTTCTGTACTGTTAAAAAACAGCTCTTAAAGGTGGTGAAGTGTCTGTTATTTCATGCATTCTGAGTTATTTACATTGCTAAACATTGCCAAAATGATTTGGACGTATGGGCTGTTCTTCCAGAAAGCGAGCGTGAGAGCATGCCCATCACCGTGCTTTGTAAAGCTGTATCATTTCTTTTATACAGATAAACTAAAAAACTATTTGGAGATATGAAAGATGGTCTAGTCTGTTTGGTCTGATGTGTAATGTGGTCTCAGATTGCTCTATACTGCCCCCACTGTTTACCCCAGGTAACTCCAGGCCATGCATCAAACCTTAAGGGAAACATTGTATCTGTTAACATGATTGACTTTAACACATGAATGTAAACCAAAAAGAAACAGGAAAATTAAATCCCATCTAATAGGCACTGGTTATGATGAGGAAATGAGAAGAATGTCTGAACTTTTAAAAAGGTCAGGATATCATGCAGTGTAGGTTTAATATGTGCCAAAGCTTCATTGTGCATTTATTTTACTCTTAGTTCAGTAGATAATTGTGGAGGAATGTGAGCATATACGTGTGGACTTTCCTCTCTGGGCTTTGAAGGTTAGGTTCCTCCACCTGGTCCTAATAAACCCAACCAAATAGCAGTTTGCTTCAGCACTTTGTGGCTCTATGAAGTACTTCCAGGCCTCTCTGCTTTCACCTGGGTTTCAGCAAATCTGCTGAATTTTCAGAAGGATTTTAGAACACGAGTGCTATACTCATGACTTTTGGAGATGTTCAGCTGGTGAAGCTGAATTTCTCTCAAAATCAAATTGTAGTGATGTCATTACTGAAGAGTTAATAAATAAATAACATCCATAAACTCTATTGAAAAGAAAATCATGTAAAGTTTCCTTACAATCTCGTCTAGATTTATCTAGTTAGTTTCCTGGAGGTCCTGAGATGTTCATTTTTTGATTGTAAATTCTAGATTCAATCTGCACACAAAAGAATCTGTTTTACAGTTTAGTGTCGTTTTAAAATCCGCATCATCAACCTGACGCTTGTGGCCAGAAAAGTGCACACAACTTATGATTATTATTTGGTGGGCGGAGCCTCTGAGTTGAATACTTCTGGTTTGGAAGTTTATTGTTGTGTAATGTGACGGTGTCCCGTGTAAACTTTCATGTTTCTTGTCTGAAACATGTTTAAACATCTGTTACAAATTGGATTAAATCTGAGAGAAATCCCCATGTTTTGACTCTGATTTCAGTAAGCAGTGACTATTACTAACATGTAATCCTCTCAACCCTGGCACTCGGGATGCTGGTTTATGTGTACTGCATTCTGATTGGTTGGTGGTGTAGGAACAGCGTTATTGTCAGCCTCCTGCTTTGTAATGCTGTGTCAGAACATCGCTTTCCCCTCAATCAGCCTGAGACTGGAGATTGGAGCTCTTCCATTTTTCCATTGATTCTATATTCAGCTGTGTTTCCTTCCCCAACGGGAATCAGAGGAATTCGCTGTAGAGAGACAGCTGCTTGACATATCCCATGATGCAGCAGTCAGTGAATGAGCATGACCAAGCAGTTGGTGATGTCGGTTTCCTCTGGGGGCTTAGGAACGCCAGTCACGCTCTTTATTCAGAGTCTCAGAGAGACGCTTTTTATTCACTTCTGAGTGCGACTTGAGTCACTCGTCTGCTACTGGCAGACTGACGCCGATTCTCTGGTTCTGATCCGCATGTCGCCCACTACCCCCTCCCACCCAGCAGGAACGTCCCATACAAAGACAGAAAGGCAAAAGGTTCAGTTCATCTTATTAAATGTGAACATTTATTATTATTATTATATTATATTATATTATATTATATTATATTATATTATATTATATTATATGACACCAGGCTGATGTTAAGTTCTAGCTTGTGATTGGTCATCGGTTGTTGATTTAATTCTCTGTAACAGCAGCTCCAGCAGGAGTGAAGGTTATATTTATAATTGCTACATCTAAGAAGATGTTTGGCGTGTGTGGAAGGAGTCTCCAGTTTAACAGTCAGAGGTAACGCTGTAACTGTAAGGTTTGTGTTCTCTTCAGGACAGAGGTGTTTACACACATGGTTTCTCAGTAACATGATGAGCTGTGTTCAGTAACTGTACGAAAGAGAATGAGGAGAGGAGGATTAGAGTGGTTATACCACTATAACGAGGGGTTACAGCTGTGTGTTGGATCTTGCTGATTTTAACATTCACTTTTTCCAAACTTCATCATCTCCATCGCTATCCACTGATCTGGAGTCAGTTCTATAGGTCAGATCATTGAGAACATTTGGCTGGATTATAATTGTAGACTGATCTCGGACTCGGTAGTTGGGTTTATTTTGCCCCATTACGTCCCCCTTGACACCCCCTCCTCCCCTCCCCAAAAAGAAACCCTTTCTGTCCCTCCACAAGATTAACGAGCCGCAGCATTCCTCACATACCAAACTACATCAGCAGCAGACGACAGAGACGGGAGCCGTGACTCCGTACACGTGTTTAGCATTAACATTTATACTGATCTACGCAAAACTGAAAAAGGGCTTAAAAGTTTGTTTGTAAAGCACATGCAATTATTTAAACAGAAACGTGTGATATAAAAATGTCAGAAGTTCTACACCCAACATCCAGCTGTCTGGAGGAATTTAGCACACACACACACACACACACACACACACACATATATATATATATATATATATATATATAATATATTCTCTATCCCTACAGACCTCAATAAGGTTTTTAGACTAAATGTCTGCCAACATGTTTTATAAAATAAGTCATTATAATGGTGATAAAATGATCTAAAGGTTACAAAAGTTTATGCTGTTTATGGTTATTAAATGCAAATGTAGTTGTTTGCATGCTTTGAAGTGACTGATCAATATGACACTTGCAGTGTGTTGTAGAACTGGTTTGAGGTACATGAGTACACACACACACACACACACACACACACCCCAAACCCCAATTTGTTAGCCAGTTCTCATGTTGGGTGTTGCATGTGGTGATGAGAATACAGCAGTGCAGGTATCCGATCAGTTTATTGGCTTTAAAATCAGTGTGATTGAGGTGAGAGCTGATCTGAGATCAGTGTAGAATAAACCATAAAGGAGACTGCTTCCCACAACCCTAGGTCTGATATTCACAAGATAAAACTGCATGGATTCTCATGGAGGAGGTTGAGAGAACCTGAGGTGAAGATCCGGGAGCAATAACACCAAACAAATTTCAGTGCAGTTTTGCCTCAGGTGATCCTCACAGTCTGAGCACAAAACTTTTCTTCTCTCTGTTCGCTTGGTTTTACTCAAACTCCCGACTCTTCATTTAAAAATAAGGAGAA
>NC_060884.1:335000-347500 GCF_014805685.1 Silurus meridionalis | reverse complement strand
CCACAACATTCCTGTGAGTTTATATCCTCCCTCCACATTATTATTATTATTATTATTATTATTATTATTATTATTATTATATATTCCTGTAGTAGATTTAAGAAGGTGTTTGTTGAACAGAAATGTGTGGAAGCGTGAGATCTGGATTTTATTATGAGTTTGAGAGAGAAAGACTGAAGGGAAAGTTATTATAAAGATGAGGAGAAAATAAGAAAAGAGTTCATCATTAGTATGATAAATTAACTGCATAACTATTTATATTCTATAAATGTTCTCCATGACTGAGTGCCTGAACCTGCCCCGTACATGGAGTGTATTAAAAAGCATTAAATTACAGTACGATGTTGCACATGACCCTGCTTCACCTCTGCATTTAGGACGCAGCCGTGTGCTGTGTGCAGTGTGACTGCATCCTGCTGTGCTAAAGCGGCTAACACTTAGCAGAACTGCCACTCATGGTCTGTGGAACATTAATGTGTAGATGCAGTGCTGCTGCTGTGGGCTTTATCCACTAACGCTTCACACTGACTCAGAATCAGTCCCGAGAACACTCGCATACACACACACACACACACACACACACACACACACACAGACCTGTGATAATGAGGTGTGTGTGATGGACTGGGTCTGAGTTTCACTGCTCTAACACTGTGCATTTGTTTAACAGCCAGAGTCTCCTAAAGCTGTCAAACTCCAGGCAAGTTTCTCCTGCATGCAGCACTAACACACACACACACACACACACACACACACACACACACACACACACACACACTCACTCATACATACCATGTGTCTATCCTTCTGTTTCTCTTCTTTCTCTTCACATCTGTCTCTCATAAACGCATCACTGTTTTTTTCTGTCTACATCTGCCTTTTCTCTCTTCCCACTTTTCTTCTCTATCTATCTATCTATCTATCTATCTATCTATCTATCTATCTATCTATCTATCTATCTATCTATCTATCTATCTATCTATCTATCTATCTATCTATCTATCTATCTATCTATCTATCTATCTATCTATCTATCTATCTATCTATCTATCTATCTATCTATCTATCTAATCAATCACACACAGTGGGTACGGAAAGCATTCAGACCCCCAAAATTTTCACTCTGTTATATCAGCCATTTGCTAAAATCATTTAAGTTCATTTATTTTCTTCATTAATGTACACATAGCACCCTATATATATATATATATATTGAAAAAGAGAGATATCTCTCTGTCTCTCTCTTTACACGTCTGTCTCCTGTCCCACCTGTGAATAATTTACTGTTTATAAATCCTTGTATTGATGTATTAATGATATTAAATGTTTACTCTGCTTGCTCTTAAATGATATTTACCCTGATTATATTTCTGATTAGTAATGTAACATTTATTGATGAATTTTAATGCTAAATTTCAGAACGCCATCCTGCTGTATGTGAGTAACATGTAGTCTCCCTCTCTCTCTTTCTCTCTCTCTTTCTCTCTCTCTCCCTCTCTGTCCTTTTCCCTCTTACACAATAATTATTACAAATAATGGTGAGGAAAGAGTTTTTTTCTGTACGGTCATAAATTTGTGCACAGATGTGATCTGGGGTGATTTTATCGATTTTTCTCTTCTGCATGTGGCTTCATCAGTGCTGAGTTTACTGTTCACTCAGGAACAGTTTTTCCTCTTGTGTCGCTTCACTGTTTGCACTCAGAGTGTGGAAGAAAATTACACCAGGAAGACAAGCGAAAAAAAAACAACAAACATAAATGTGAAATGGAAAAGTCACTGCTCCTTCCTGCATCTCACTCACAGGGCTTTGCTCACACACACACACACACACACACACACACACACACACACACACACACACACACTCTCTTTCTCGGTCTTTTAGTTTTATTTAGGGTTAGGTGTGTAATAGTGTGTGTGTGTGTGTGTGTGTGTGTACAGGGTGAGTTGGAGAGACAGCTGCTGCAGGCGAATCCTATCCTGGAGTCATTCGGTAACGCCAAGACAGTGAAGAACGACAATTCCTCACGTTTCGTACGTTTATTTATCATCTCTTACACCAGAAT
Source organism: Silurus meridionalis (assembly GCF_014805685.1). Lineage (NCBI taxonomy): Eukaryota > Metazoa > Chordata > Actinopteri > Siluriformes > Siluridae > Silurus > Silurus meridionalis. Next base: position 345,434 of record NC_060884.1, on the reverse strand, counting down.
ACTAATATATGCAGAAGTAAACAAGTGGGCGTGTCCTAAATGCTCCACACACAAAACGAATGGAATGTTTTGTTTTTGTTTTCGTAGTATGTTTATAAGATAATAATCATATCAGGTGATTCTGATCTCTATTGTTTTAACTCCTTTTGTTTTTCTTTGTTTGTTTAACCCCACACAGGGGAAGTTTATCAGGATCAATTTTGATGTGACGGGGTACATTGTGGGAGCCAACATCGAGACCTGTATCCTGCTCATATTTACAGAACGGTCTTAGTTTTAAATGTTCTGTGTGTGTGTATGTGTGTGTGTGTGTGTACGTATGTGTTGAGTGATGAGAGGAAGTTGGACAATTATATAAACTCATGAGCTCCTGAAGTCAGCGTTTTATTTCCTTACATCCTGAACTTCAGATCTTCTGGAGAAATCCAGAGCTATTCGTCAGGCTAAAGACGAGAGAACGTTCCACATCTTCTACCAGCTGCTGGCTGGAGCAGGAGAACATCTGAGATGTGAGACTTAACTCATCTCACTGCACTTCAGTATTTCTGTGTTAAACACTGTTACAGAGGAGTGTGTGTGAGGTGTGTGTGTGTGATTTAACAGCTCTTTGCTGTTCTCCCTCTGTAGCTGATCTCCTGCTGGAGGGTTTCAATAATTACCGCTTCCTTTCCAATGGAAACATTCCCATTCCTGGCCAACAGGACAAAGACAACTTCCAGGAGACCATGGAGGCCATGCACATCATGAGCTTCTCACATGAAGAGATCTTATGTAAGGGGAGAGTGTGTGTGTGATTCTACAGTTATTACTGTGCTGGAGTAGTTTATAAGTGTGTGTGTGTGTGTGTGTGTGTGTGTGTGTGTGTGTGTGTTTACAGCCATGTTGAAGGTGGTGTCGGCTGTGATGCAGTTCGGCAACATCATGTTTAAGAAGGAGAGAAACACAGACCAGGCTTCTATGCCCGAGAACACAGGTGTGTGTGTGTGTGTGTGTGTGTGTGCATGTGTGTTTATACGTGTAAATATTCAGATATAAAAAATAAAAAATAATTTATTTATTGTCTGTGTCTCTCTCTGTGTGTGTGTGTGTGTGTGTGTGTGTGTGTGTAGCTGCCCAAAAGTTATGTCATCTGTTAGGGATGAGTGTGATGGAGTTCACTCGCGCCATCTTGACCCCCAGGATTAAAGTGGGACGAGACTACGTTCAGAAAGCACAAACTAAAGAACAGGTAACACACTGCTACACAACCCGCACACCTTCTCACCACAGAGCATGTTTTATTTTCTCACACACACACACACACACACACACACACACACACACTATAGCAGTAACATAAGTACATGCAATATTCTACATATGAAGAAAACAAAAGGATAGATGAAGAAAAATTGAAAACAAACAAACAAAAATTTTGTATTTATCTCTGTGTGTGCGTGTGTGTGTGTGTGTGTGTGTGTGCGCGCACTACCTCAGGCTGATTTTGCAGTTGAAGCTCTGGCCAAAGCAACTTACGAGCGTCTTTTCCGCTGGCTGGTCCACCGAATAAACAAAGCACTGGACCGAACCAAGCGACAGGGAGCCTCGTTTATCGGCATCCTGGACATCGCCGGATTCGAGATCTTCCAGGTGAGAAGGATTTTATATATATAAATCGTCCCCATTTTATTTTATATGTATATATTAATTCTAATTCTTGGGATGAAGCATGTAACTCTCTCTCTCTCTCTCTCTCTCTCCTGCAGTTAAACTCGTTTGAGCAGCTGTGTATTAATTACACTAACGAGAAGCTGCAGCAGCTCTTCAACCACACCATGTTCATCCTGGAGCAGGAGGAGTATCAGCGTGAAGGCATCGAGTGGAGCTTCATCGACTTTGGTCTCGACCTGCAGCCCTGCATCGACCTCATCGAGAGACCCGTGAGTACAGCGCGAGAGACTCGTGTGTGTGTGTGTGTGTGTGTGTGTGTGTGTGTGTGTGTGTGTTTATTCTGCATGTTCTCCTTCTCAATGCTGCCTGAAAAACTGATAGGTTTCTGTCATTGAGCTGCAGAAATGTTGTGCATTCCAGAGATTTGATAACAAACAAAATGATCATAAACCATGTGTGTGATTTAATTGATTAGTTATTATAATTGAATCATTTATCCTTTGTCTTCTCAATACTCTGGCATAAAATAATCATCATCACATGTATGGTTTCTACATGTACCTGGTATTAGTATAGCAGGGATTGTTGTTTGTTTTTGTTTTGTGACAAAGTACTGATTTCACTCAGATTCATTAATAAGTGTGAAAGCACTTCTAAAGTCATCATCACATATGAAGTGTATGTAATAAATATGCTGTTGGGGTGATTTGGATGTCAGGAATTGAAACCCCCTGCTCTCGGAGAATTTGTGTTCTTATATTTAGTGGATGAGCACTGAAACGGATGCTGTGTAGTGATGTGGAATTAGTGCAGTGGTGGACAGTACCAAAGCAAATCTAAATCATTACTTGTAGTTTTTTTCACACATCTGTAATTTCTAACGCTCCACAGCACCCATGGCTTATTTGTGGGTTTTTTTTTTTAATTAGCAGAAAAGAAGGTTTTGGGTTCATGATAAATGTAATGGAAATCAATCATTGTTCGACACATTAATATCATTCTGTTAATATATTGTTATGCTGAGAGTCACATTCAAGTCTTTTCACATAAACTGAGTTTATTAAAGAGTCTTGTGATAAAATATAATGTACTTTTCCTCAAGTGAAAAAAGGAGCGTTTACTTTTACCTGTAGTCATATTTTACTATTTTAACTGTCCACCACTGCATTTGTGTCCCTGTGAATAATAAGAAAGAACTGAAATAAAGTTTTCTGAATCAGATCCAGTTATTGCTCTGTGTATTTGTATTTGTGCAAAATATGATTCAGATTATTTTTGAGATCATTAGGAATGTAACACAATATTGAGTCATTTCCCTTTTATATATGTGTGTGTGTGTGTGTGTGTGTGTTGCAGGCAAATCCCCCAGGTGTTCTGGCTCTCCTGGATGAGGAGTGTTGGTTCCCCAAAGCTACAGATAAGACGTTTGTGGATAAGCTGGTGCAGGAACAGGGTTCTCACGCCAAGTTCCAGAAACCACGTCAGCTCAAAGACAAAGCCGACTTCTGCATCATCCACTACGCAGGGAGGGTATGATACACACTACACACAGCGAGGTTACAACCTGCCAGTGTTGTGTAATGCAGGTGCACACACACGTACACTGAGCTGAGAGAAAATACTTCTATACAAGATACTTATTCAGTATTAGATTATTACCTCCCCCTGTGGGATTATATTAATGTATACATTAATTAGATAATTAAATGTTAAAGATAGACTGTGATTATTTGGATATGCAGTGTAATGGGCAGTAGTGTGGTCTCGTTCGTTACTCAGATCTGTTTGTAATGATGTTTAATGCACAGACCTCCTCATGTGCTGGGTGTTTAATCTCTCCAGCATGAATGGTGGAGTTCGCTCATGTTTTTCACTCTTTACTCCACACATCTGGTTTACATTAGCAGCTGTTTTGCCATCAGAATCTGACACTGCATTAAAAAGGACTCTCTGTTTCTCAGTTGTGTTCCTTCTGATAGGGGTGGGGAGGTACAGAGGGGTTGTTAAAGACACCTTTCCACATCACATTACCAATAAAAAAGCACAATAAGCATAAAAAATGACTGAGAGGAGGAAAACCCAGACACAGTTCAGTGCCAGTGTGCAGAGGCTACAAGGCCCAAAACAACCTCCAGGAAATATCCTGCACACTCTCCAAACCAGGAAATGTATTATTTCCAAACCAGAATGAAAAGTTCAGTCCTATCTGTAAGGAGACCAGGGGGGTCTTCTCATTCTGTTTACCTGTTCATCACATCTGACTGAAACACAACCGTGTTCCCTCCAGGCAAAAAAAACTCACTTCTCATTCATTCTTTAGTTTCTGATCCAGAGTCTGGACAGACTCATAAACATTTACACCACATGAGGAGTAAATACACACAGCAAAGAAAATACAAGGTGATGATAAAATGTTTGGAGATTCGCTCTGTTTATACGAAAGTACTTTAATTATTTACGTTTCCAGACAATTGCCTTCAGAATAGTCCCCTTGCACAGCAATACAGTGCTCCCAGTGTTCCTCTGGAACGTGTCCTTGAAGTCCTTATCGTATCAAGAACCTTCTGTGATTCGTGCTGAATCTCCACAACGGTGTCAAAACTGCGACCTTTGAACTGCATCTTCAGGAAGAGGGTAAAGTCCCCAGGAGCCAAATCTGGCAAGTAGGGTGGGTGCAGAAGTAAAACCCTGTAGTTTGAGGAGGAGCTCTGTGATGTGCACACGTGATCAGAATAGCAGGCGTGGTAAAGCACGTGGTCAGAACAGCACCAGTTGCACTGCTCCTGATGTACACAGGACCATGTCTTTTAGTACACTGACTTATGAAGGTCGGTGCTCCATGTGACTGTGCGAGCAGCCTCGTGCTGCCATCTGTTGGTGCATTACAAACACACACACACACTCGCATTCATCCAGACACTTTATATATATATATATATATATATTTTAATAAATGTCTTATTAGTCTGTAAGTTGTTGTTGAATGAATGTGAGCTTTAATCTCATGAGTGCTGTCTAAATATTTATATAATTAATTAATTTATATTGATAAGTATTAAAGCTGCCTCTCTCTCTCTCAGGTGGATTATAAAGCAGATGAGTGGTTGATGAAGAACATGGATCCTCTGAATGATAACGTGGCGACGCTGCTACACCAGTCCACTGATAAATTTGTAGCTGAGCTTTGGAAAGACGGTGAGCTGCACTCTCTCTGTTCACATCAAAACACAAATTCTGCACCAAAACCAGTTCCAGTGTGTGTGATTTACCTCTGTCCTCCAGTCTTGCACTAACCTGTGTGCAGTGTGTGTGTGTGTGTGTGTGTGTGTGTGTGTGTGTGTGTGTGTGTGTGTGTGTGTGTGTGTGTGTGTGTGTGTGTGTGCACCTGCTGTTACTGTTTTTATTTCTTTTTTTCTTCGGCGTTTTCTTTATTTCCTTTCTTTCTTCCTCCCGCTCTCGTGTCTCTCGACCTGGCCTGTAGAGATACAGAATATTCAGAGAGCGTCTTTCTATGATGTCTCTAGCCTCCATGAGTCTCCGGGTGAAGGTACTACGGTTCTTCAAGGGCGCATTTTGTGATTTGAGACGCTCCCATCCTGCTGCTTTTTTTTTTTTTTTTTTTTTTTTTTAAATCTTCCTTCTCTTTCTTCCTTCCGGCTGGCTCATTTCACATTTGGCTTAAAATCTGAGTTTGCTGCCGAGGCGTTGTGGAGTGTGTGAACTCGTTTCAACCACCACTTCATAAAGCAAACACTGGGGGTGTGGTTAACCTCAATATCCTGATCCTATTGGAAGTAAGTAGGTGATTTTATAAGAAGCGCTCTGCCCTGTTCAGAATGTTCTGAATGTTCTCCCTTTTTCATAATAAGAATAATAACTAAAAGCTAATTTCCATGTTTTGCTAAATTGCTGTACAGTGGTTTCCTAGAACTCACAGGGGTCACGTTCTAAGATGTTCTATGACTCATTCCGTAAATTTGCAAATTTTCCGAGCCGCAAATTATCGGGGGTTTGACTGTATTCATCTCAAAGTGCAGTAACATGAAAAACTAAGAATTTGGTTAAAAAAATGTACAATTTAACTCTATGATTTTAAAAAATTTAATTGTTTTATGTATTGTAATCTGAAGCTCTACCTAAAACATAAACGAATAATGAATCAAATAAATGAACTAATAAATAAAAAACCCTTAAAGATAATTCTGCTGGTAATATTAATAAAAGAACTATAAACTGCAGGTTCTCGGCAGTGAACTCAGGTTTTCGGATGTGACTGATTCAGATGGTCAGCTTTAAGGAGTGAGGACTTGCATGTTAACTCTGTTTCAGATTTGTGTTTATAGATCCTTCTGTTTGCAAACGTTATTGTTGAGTGCTGTGATGAGACCCTGCTCTGTTCCCTCAGTTTGCTTTCCAAAATCCTGCACATGGAAACCATGCAGCTTCTCTCCCACCACGCAAGCGCATAGAGAGCAGCGCCATGTCTTTATTACAGAGAGGAACGCTCAGATACAGTCAGAATACAACCTTATCCCTCTTCTGAGTGTTCCTCACCTTTAACCCTCTCTGTGATGTTCCCTGCGAGGGGAGTTTCTGAGAATTTCATTATATATGAGATTTTATAGATAGAACCGTTAAATAACTATAAATAACTCACTTGCTGAATGGAACATTGCTTCCTGTGATGTCACTCACAAGCCTGAGAATTTACTTCTGTTAAAATGCTGAGTCGGGGACTTTTGAAGAAGGTGCTTCTTTGTTGCTGAGTTTCATCGTTAGATAGTTGATCAGAAGATGCAGGGTGTGTGTGTGTAGATGTGCTTTAGCAGCGTGCTTCTGTTTAGACCTAGTCTGCACCTCCATGGCTCTTCTGCTTTGTGTCATCTGAGCTTTTGGTGCTGAAGAATAAAGTAAAGAAGAATGTAAATGCAGCAGGCATGTATCACTGGGCTCAGGCTTCTAATCTCACACACACAATAATATCAGAAATGAGCAGTGTGCTGATTACAACCTTTCACCCTGAGCTTAGTGATTGTGCTGAGCAGGAGAGATGTGGGTGTAATAACATTATTCTGAATGTTGTAGGATGTTGGTAAAGTGATTATCAGCACCTCTCTAACCCTGCTCACTAGAAACATTCTATTCAGGGTGATATTACACTGAGCCTGAACCTGCTGCAGCACTGTTGTGTGTGTGTGTTTGTGTGTTTGTGTGTTTGTGTGTGTGTGTGTGTGTGTGTGTGTGTGTGTGTGTGTGTGTGTGTGATGTTTTACTGATGTTCTCTCTCTCTCTCTCTCTCTCTGTCTCTCTCTGTCTGTCTCTGTCTCCCAGTGGACCGTATTGTTGGGCTGGATCAGGTGGCTGGAATGAATGAAACTGCGTTCGGAGCGACGTACAAGACGAAGAAGGGAATGTTCCGGACTGTCGGCCAGCTTTACAAAGAGTCTCTGACCAAGCTGATGGCCACGCTGAGGAACACCAACCCCAACTTCGTCCGCTGCATCATCCCCAACCATGAGAAGAGGGTGTGTGTGTGTGTGTGTGTGTGTGTGTGTGTGTGTGTGTGTGTGTGTGTGTGTGTGTGTGTGTGTGTGTGTGTGTGTGTGTGTGTGTGTGTGTATAAAGTCTTGTTAAGGGATGTTTACAAGGTGTTCAAGTCCATATATAATCATAAATCATACGTGACCTCTGTACAGTTTTTATAGTTAATATTTTCTCCACATTTTCACTGATGTTCTCTCTCTCTTTCTTCTCTTTTCTGTCTGTTCTTGCTCCTCCACAGGCAGGTAAACTGGAACCTCACCTAGTTCTGGATCAGCTCAGGTGTAATGGTGTGTTGGAGGGAATCAGGATCTGCAGACAGGGCTTCCCTAACCGCATCATCTTCCAGGAGTTCAGACAGAGGTGCACACACACACCTATTCACACCTGTGTACAGTTACACCTGCACACCTACACACCTGCACGTGACTACATTCATGTACATTTTTTTTTTTTACAAATACTTTTGACCTACACACCTCCTCACCTTACACACAAGTATTTGAGCTGTATGGCTGTCCTCACATGGTGCTGTGTGTGTGTGTGTGTGTGTGTGTGTGTGTGTGTGTGTGTGTGTGTGATCAGATATGAGATCCTCACTCCTAACGCCATCCCAAAGGGCTTCATGGACGGTAAACAGGCGTGTGAGCGAATGGTGAGTGTAACATTTCTCACGTCACTGAAAACACAACAAATAAATAATATGAACTCATTAATAGATCACACAAAGTCTGTTATATCATAATGGGTGATACACACACACACACACACACACACACAAAAACAAGGAGGATACACAATGGTCCTGAATGAGAATGTAATTCCTTCTTGCTTTTTTTTTAAATAAATGACCAATTCAAACCCTTTCCTTTCCCAGTTCTCCACTTTCTCTCTGTATTTCATTATTACTTACTGTTTATTAATTTATTTCATTATAACTCTCTCCTCCACAGATCCAGGCCCTTGAGTTGGATCCGAACCTGTACCGGATCGGTCAGAGTAAGATATTTTTCCGGACAGGCGTTCTGGCTCACCTGGAGGAGGAGCGCGACCTGAAAATCACCGACATCATCATTTACTTCCAGGCCGTGTGTCGAGGATACCTGGCTCGCAAGTGAGCACTTCATAGTGTCTGAGTGTCACCTCTGCTCATTTTCTAGTACTAATTAAACACCTGTGTGTGTGTGTGTGTGTGTGTGTGTGTGTGTGTGTGTGTGTGTGTGTGTGTGTGTGTGTGTGTGTGTGTGTGTGTGTGTGTGTGTGTGTGTAGAGCCTTTGCAAAGAAGCAGCAGCAGCTGAGTGCTCTGAAAGTTCTCCAGAGGAACTGTGCTGCTTATCTTAAACTGCGCCACTGGCAGTGGTGGAGACTCTTCACCAAGGTGAGATACTTCCTACATGCGTACGCACATCATCACAGGGGTGTGTGTGTGTGAGAGAGCATATACATTAATATATGTGAAGTATACAGAACCTGTTGCCCTCCTGAGGGGAAGGGGTAAAACTGTGTGTGTGTGTGTGTGTGTGTGTGTGTGTGTGTGTGTGTGTGTGTGTGTGTGTGTGTGTGTGTGTGTGTGTGTGTGTGTGTGTGTGTGTGATTCCAGGTGAAGCCTCTGCTCCAGGTGACCCGTCAGGAGGAGGAAATGCAGGCGAAGGAGGAGGAGCTGGTGAAGGTGAAGGAGAGACAGGTGAAGGTGGAGAACGAATTGGTGGAAATGGAGAGGAAGCACCAGCAGGTTAACTAACACACACACACACTGTAACAGACTGACCTTCACCTTGGATTCATGTACATGGTCCAGCAGTCTATATTTGTATGTATTAATTGTGTTTTTGTTGTCCAGCTGATGGAGGAGAAGAACATCCTGGCAGAGCAGCTGCAGGCCGAAACGGAGCTGTTTGCTGAGGCTGAGGAGATGAGAGCTCGGTTAGTGGCGAAGAAGCAGGAGCTGGAAGAGATCCTACATGACCTGGAGTCTCGTGTAGAGGAGGAGGAGGAGCGCAACCAGACACTGCAGAACGAGAAGAAGAAGATGCAGTCACACATTCAGGTCAGGAGGAGATGATGATGATGATGATGATGATTATTGTGATGGTGGTGGTGATAAGGTTTAATAATATTTACTAGAGGAACAAATATGAACCGTTTGTGTTTGTAGGACCTGGAGGAGCAGCTGGATGAAGAAGAAGCTGCTCGACAGAAGTTGCAGCTAGAGAAAGTAACTGCAGAAGCCAAAATTAAAAAAATGGAGGAGGATCTGCTGCTACTAGAGGACCAAAACTCTAAATTCCTTAAGGTGTGTGTGTGTATGGGCACGTATTCCTTTAGCTGACACTAGTGCACTAGTTAATATTATTTATCACTGATTAATAAATACATTCTTATCTTCTGTTTTATAATTGTGTGTGTGTGCAGGAGAAGAAGCTGTTGGAGGAGCGGGTAGGTGAGATGACATCTTTATTGGCAGAGGAAGAAGAGAAGGCGAAGAACCTAGGCAAGGTGAAGAACAAGCAGGAGATGATGATGGTTGACCTGGAAGGTAAAAAAAAAACACATTTCATCCTCTCCAATCGTCTGTAGACTGTCACCTGTGAGATGTATATGTGTGTGTGTGTGTGTGTGTGTGTGTGTGTGTGTGTGTGTAAACTTTTATCTTATTAAATGTGTGGATTACAGAGCGTCTGAAAAAGGAGGAGAAGACTCGTCAGGAGCTGGAGAAGGCCAAGAGGAAGCTGGATGGAGAGACGACAGACCTGCAAGAACAAATTGCTGAACTTCAGGCTCAGATCGATGAGCTCAAAGTGCAACTGGCCAAAAAGGAGGAGGAACTACAGGCTGTGCTGACCAGGTAGTGTGCGCGCGCGCACACACACACCCATACACACACACGGTAATCCAGTGTATCACAAAAAACCTCACCGCAGCCAGTGGACTACTACAATATTGTTTCTGTGTGTGTGTGAAAGGGGAGATGAGGAGGTTGCACAGAAGAACAATGCTCTGAAGCAGGTGAGGGAGCTTCAGGCTCAGCTGGCCGAGCTTCAGGAAGATCTGGAGTCGGAGAAGACGGCTCGGAATAAAGCAGAGAAGCTGAAGCGTGATCTGAGCGAGGAGTTGGAAGCTCTGAAGACCGAACTGGAGGATACGCTGGACACCACTGCAGCTCAGCAGGAGCTCAGGTACTGCACCAGATTTAACATGCAGAACTCTGCGTTACATTCAAACTCACACTGGAGCTTATAGAG
>NC_060884.1:322500-327500 GCF_014805685.1 Silurus meridionalis | reverse complement strand
CTCAATAATCATCATAATCATCTGCCTGGTCTCTGTGGACGTGTGTAAACATCAGCGTTTGTTGGTATAACTTTAAAAAGTGCCTTAGAGTCACTAATGAAGAATTAAAAGCTCCGCCCCCGGTGTGGGCATGTCTCCAGGTGATGAGTTTAAGGTGAAGGTGAACTGATGTGGGAATGATAATAATAATTAAACACTATTTAACCTTTTTTTCTTTCTTTGGTTTGGTTTTTATTGCGCTTCGCATCATAGCCGCTTTCTATTCGCTCTTTTGTGGTGGTAAACCAGTTACAGTGTTTCTGCAGGAGCTCAGATCCTCCTCACACCATTCCGTTCAGGTTCACACCTCCTCCTCCTCCTCCTCCTCCCCCTGCAGCAAGTATTATCCTTATTACTATTATAATCATTATTGTTACTATTATCTCTTATTATTATTATGATGATGATGATGATGATGATCAGACTGACTGTTTGGCTCTCAGACGCTCAGCTGCAGATACGCTTTAATCCTCTCCTTTATTCCGTGCCCTTGTTTACCGTTACTGTATTTCTAGACAAGTGATTTTTTTTGTAAAGGAAAAACAAATAAAGGCTTCATTGTAGAAGAAAATGTCTCCTCTGTCTATCTCTCGCTCTCTCTCTGTCCCTCTCTCTTTCTCTCCCTCTGTCTCTCTCCCTGTCTCTCTGTCCCTCTCTCTCTCTCTCTCTCTCTCTCTGGTCACATCTTCACCCTTTAAAATGGGTCCAGGGTCAACCTTTGTGTTCTTAACTAGAACAATGTGAAGTTCTCAAATCTATAGCAGATTCACACCACATGTTTGTGAGATCACAAGTAACTCAATTTTGTCCTGTCCTCTAAGTGACTACGCTGTGCTGCGCTGTGTGTAATCAAGTTTTATAAATAAATACAGCAGTTGAGGGAAGTGAAGAGATCTGCTGAATGAAGTCAGTGAATGGAAGTTCATGCAGGTGCAGTGTGATGTGTTTCAGGGCAGAGGCTCTGTGTTCAGGCTGATGGGGGCAGGAAGCTGATTAGGAAATGCTACAGTGAAGAAATACATCATACATGGACTTTTTAAATTACAGAAAAACAGACAAAAAACAACTTCAAACAAAAGCTCTGAATTTTATTCCAGAGAATTAATTCTGTAGGAAAAACAATCAACTTTATAAACTTTTAAAATTCTGTCCACATTTTATTCACAGACACCACAGTTAGAACAGCTACGCTACAGAGGTTAGCCATGTCTCTCTCTCTCTCTCTCTCACTCACACACACACACACACACACACACACACAGTGTAACCAATGCTATCATCTTTGGCCATCAATCAGTTCAACTTAAAACTAAAAGTCTAAAAATGAAAAAAATCTGCACAGGTTTGAGAGGAAGAGCTGATCCTAAACAGAGGTATTTATTACACACACACACACACACACACACACACACACACACACACACACACACACAGAGTTAACAGCTGAGAAGTGTGTTGATTTTTTTTTTTTGCATGTAAAGCATCCTGCATAGTTGATTGGTTTAGAATCTCACACTCGAAGGCGTTTCAGTTTACAGTCGTGACTATAATCAGTCTGAGTTCTGGTTCTTCTCCTTCTGTCAGGGGCGAGAGCAGGAGCTCTGTGCCTACAGGGGGCTCTAACAGGGGCATTAAACAGGGATTACTCTTCATCCCTACATAGTGCACTTACAGAGGAACTCTACATTCAGCATAAACACTCTAAAATCATCTCTGGGTTCAGAACTTCACCCCTACCCTGCGTAGTGAAGATAAACGAGTGTAAAGTAACAAGTGACATGAACATTTTGCCCTGCGTAGGGCACGAGGTGTACAGAGGTAGGTCCAGTCCATGAGCACTTCACACACAAAACATTACACATCTAAACAGGTAACACACCCACACACAGGAACATGAACATCTGCATCAGATGGGAACTGATTATTGGGACACGTCTGATCAAAAAGTGACTCTGACCTACACGACCTTCAGAAAAGAAACATTCAAGTACACGCTCTCTCTCACACACACACACACACACAATAAAATCAACTTCAAGTTTCAGAACAAGGTCCAGTGTGAGTCTACAGCACCGATACACAGCAGCTGAGGGATATTACGGTCTCACACACACACACACACACACAGAGTGAGATGTTTATATTTGTATGTATAAACTGTAGTATTAAATGAATGAGGCTGAAACGTCTCGTGTTAAAGCTCAAATAACTGAAGCACTTATTAAACTCTACACTGCAACACAAGGCCAAGGCCCCCCTCCCCCTTTCACACACACACACACACACACACACACAGCAGCACAACTTAAATACAAATATAAATTATGTCACTTAATTCCACAGTGATTCAGGTCTTATGTAAACATACTGACAAAATGTGAAATGACGATGCGCTCGCTCAAACACCCCCACGGTCACATGACCTGCACCCGTCTATTTTAAAATAGTGTCATAAAATACAATCTAAAACACAGCCTGATTTACGCTACAAGTAGGTATGGGGTAAAACCAGCTTACATCAGCGCCCCCTGGTGGTCATTATTAATCCAACAGCTCAGCACAGGAATTCATATAAAGTTTAATATAGGCAGTCTGAGGGGACAGTCTCGCAGACAGGGGCAGTCTGAGGGACAGGAGCAGTCTGGGGGACAATCTTGCAGACAGGGGCAGTCTGGGGGACAGTCTCGCAGACAGGGGCAGTCTGGGGGACAGGAGCAGTCTGGGGGACAGTCTCGCAGACAGGGACAGGAGCAGTCTGGGGGACAGTCTCGCAGACAGGGACAGGAGCAGTCTGGGGGACAGTCTCGCAGACATTGACAGGAGCAGTCTGGGGGACAGTCTCGCAGACAGGGACAGGAGCAGTCTGGGGGACAGTCTCGCAGACAGGGACAGGAGCAGTCTGGGGGACAGTCTCGCAGACAGGGACAGTCTGGGGGCAGGGGAGTGGAATATCTATGCTACATTTCCTTATGGATTTTTATACAGATTTTTGTTGTAAACAATTTCCACTACATGAGGAAGTCTCTCACACAGGAAGTCAATCAGGTAAGATTTCAGGTGTAGACAAGCTCCACCCACACGGTCTGACTGACAGGTAAAACAGGAACTCCGCCCCTCACAGGGTCTTTTCTCTGTTCGTTTACATTCCTTTGTTTTGTGCCTAAACAGTCTGAACGAGTTCATAAGAGAAATCAGTGAGCGGAGAATCTGATCGTCTCGTCAATCGATTAGGTCCAGAAACGTCACACACAAAGCCACAGTTCCTCACGTCTACGTCAGTAATCAGAATAAAAACAATCATTGGAAAATAAAATAAGAAAATGGCATATATTTAATAACAGCTCTGTGATGGGGTTCAGTGATTTCAATCACGTCTCGTCTCATTTCCTCTTCACGTCTCCTCCCTGACTTTGGTTCGACTCTGAAAAAGAGGAAAAAAAAAAAGTCCAGCGACAGGAAGTCGATATTTTATCTACAGCGCCAATACGTTTTCTGTCAGAAGGAGAAATTCTTGAATTTTTGCATATTGAAGGAGTGAATGAATTAAAGCATGTATATATGTGTGTGTGTGTGTGTGTGTGTGTGTGTGTGTGTGTGTGTGTGTGAGTGAAAATGGACAGAGCAGACGTGAAAAAGAAAGATCACAGAGAGGAGGGAGGAAGGTGAAGGGAGGAAGATTACCTGAGAAAGCGAGCTGCAGGTGAGGAGGAAGAGCCGCCTGAACACCTGACTGCAAGCTCTTGAACAGGTCTGAGATACAGAGAGAGAAATAAGGAGACAGGAGGAACGAGAGGAAGTGAATAAACGTAGGAGGGACGAGGAGCAAATCAGCAGCCAGAGAGAGAAACCAAAAGAAAGGATAGAGCGAAGGAGGAAAGAAGAAGTAAATAGACGAAAGTACAAGGCTGAAACATGTCCTAAACCCCCCCCCGTCAGTAGTGCAGTGCATTGTGGGATTCTATGAGTGCAGTAGGTAGTGAGCAGGGTGTGGTTTAGGGTGCGGTACAGAGACGAGCACTCACTCGGTGTCAGTGTGAATCCTGAGCTGGGGGTGTGTGGGGCTGCACCAGGGGGGGCAAAGTTCAGCAGAGGAAACTGGAAGGGCAGTGAGACAGGAACGAGACCACCGAACATCCCCAACCCCAACGGCACAGGAGACACCTGAGAGAGAGAGAGAGAGAGAGAGAGAAAGAGAGGTTATCAGTAAATAAACGTTAATCGTTAATAAAAGCACATCATTATTTTATTTGTATTTTATGTAAAATTGTTTTGTGTACCTGATTTAGGAGGGCGGAGTCAGACAGAGAGGGCAGTCCTATAGCCGAGGCACAATTGGCTGAAGACTTGTTGCTCTGAATGGCTCCTCCCACTGCTCTCTGCCTCTGATTGGTTGTGACGGATGTGGACGTGAGGTTACAGTCCTGGAGGTTGGAGGTGTGTGGGCGTGGCCACGGGGGCGGGGCTGAAAGGTGGTTTAAATCCTGAACTCTTATGGTTGTACTGGGTGGGGGGAGTTGAAACAAGTGGACAGGAAGAGGGGGCAGGGGAGGAGACTGCAGGGGGCGTGGCCACTGGAGAGCGGCGAGCGAGTTGAGGAGGTGGGCTGGGCACATATGGGCGGTAAGCTGAACTCTGTACTGATGGGCGGTGGGAGCTGGGGGAAGGCGGAGTGGAAACTGAAGGACGGTGGGTGGAGCCAGAAGAAGGAAGTGTTGAAGCAGGGGATCGCTGGGTGTGGCCAAGATTTTGCTGATTTGAAACAGGAGTGCGATTCCCAGGAGCAGAAGAGGGAGTGGTTATAATAAGGTGGTGGGCGGTGCTAAGGGGGGAGGGAGCAGAAACAGAGGAGCGGTGGGCAGGTGGTGCAGTTTGAACAGAAATCTGGTACGTGGGGCTAGAAGGTGTGGTCTGAGTAGACGAACGGAGGGGTGGGCCAGGGGGTGTGGTCTGAACAAGAGGGC
>NC_060884.1:312500-317500 GCF_014805685.1 Silurus meridionalis | reverse complement strand
AATGATTTGCCTTTCATTGTGTATAATAAAAAGATGAATAAATAATGCAGGTGTTCGGACTCACAGCCTCGGAGTTGTCGATGAACGAGTCGCTCTCGTCGTAACCGAACCCGATATCGATCAGATCCTGAACACGGTCCTTACGCTTCCTCTTGCCTCCTGACCCCTGCACAGAAGATACACCAAAACAATCATAATAATCATTAAGAGATCACAGCAAAACAAACTCTGTTTGTAACTGTCAGAAACTGTCTGAACTCCTTCAGCATCGTAAAGTATCTGATCTACAGCACTCACGTATTTGTCCTCGTACATCCTGGCCAGACGCTTCACTTCCTGTTTCTGCTGCTGCTCATCGTTAAACGGGTAACGAGGCTGTGAGACGGCTGAGGGGTTCGTCTTCGCCTGTAGACGGATATGATTGTTAAGGTTGTAGTTATAACCAGGTGATGTTTTTACAGGTGTGTGAGGCGTGTCAGTGTCTCGTCTCTAAAAGTTAGCTAGCAAGGTTCCCCTAACTGTAACCACGGTAACAGACAAAGTTCCAACTCTTTCTTGCAGGAACTTCATCAGAATGTTTTAAATCCCAAATCTGATCTCGAGCCGCAGATCAATCAGGATACGCCCCTGAAGTCGTAACACACACTCATTACAATCACACACTCAGTCACTGGGCTCGAAATACGGTCACGTGTGTGTGTGTGTGTGTGTGTGTGTGTGAGATGATGTTCAGCTGAAATACAACGAGTTCTTATTTCAATTCTATTTTATATAATAACACGTTTAAACAACACACACGATCACAAAGCAGCTTTACAGAAACAAATCCCTGCAGATCACTTTGAAATGAACATCTCTAAAGAGCGAGTCAGAGGAGATGCTGGCGAGAAACAAACTCCCTGATGAGATGATGAAAAAACATTAAAGAACCAGGAACTTAGAAGGAACCATCTTCACCCTCATCCTTCTGTAACTTTGTACTGTGGAGTCACAAACTGCTGAGCGTCGTCTCCATTCACCACTTTAATAAATCTAATAATTTGTTCTGCATTTTAGTGCACACACACACACACACACACACACAATAGATATAGTGAGTGTTTAATGGATCGCTGCACCTGCATGTAAACAAACTCTGAAGTAAAATAATCATGAGTTGTTTTATATACGTTAATAAGTTTAAGGACGTCACGTGGCACACGTGATCACGTGTATAAACTACAGAATACTATTACAAATAAATAAACTACATGTCAGGATGCTTCATTAATCACAGTTCTAAAACCTCCTGTTCACTGACAGCTTGTCAATCACATTAGCCACGCCCACAGCCCCCGATAATGACGTCATTGTTGGTGACCCGAAAGGTTCCGGAGGATTTGAGGAGCATCAGATCATCTCAGATCAGAAGTGCTGTAGTTTTTAAACTGCTCTTATAAAAAGCTGAAATGGTTCATTATTATATTACTATAAGTTTTAATGTTTAATGATTTAAAAAAAAGATCAAATGAGAGAAGAAATAATTCTATTCGTGTTAACTTTATTACTGATGAAGATGTTAAACACTGTGAGCTCACAGCTTCCTACAAATACTTTATTCTGCACAGGTTTAATGGTGTGTGTGTGTGTGTGTGTGTGTGTGTGTGTGTGTGTGTGTATACCTGGAGCAATTCGCTGTAGGTGTACTCAGGGGAGCTCAGCTCGGTGCTCTCCGGCAGGGTGATGTTTATCCTCACGGTCTCGCTGCTCCCTGGAGATTTACCCAAAACGGCCGCTTCAGGAACTCCGTGTTCCGGCTCCCGACTCGGGCTCTGCTCGGTGTCCGAGTCCAAGTGTCGTTTCCTGGCATCGGATCCCGGAGGAGCGGCGGCGGTGAAGGCCGAGAGAGTGACAAAGGGGACTTTTCTGGGTTCGGCCATTTGGAGCAGAGCCACTTCACCTCTCTCTCTCTCTCTCTCTCTCTCTCTCTCACACACACACACACACACACACACACACACACACACACACACTCTCTCTCTCACACACACACACACACACACACACAACTTCCACGACCGGCTCTACACCTCCAGCCGAAAATTCCACAGCTTTTACACTTCTAAATAATCCTCCAGTCCTGGGGACCGTGTGAATAAAGATGGCCGGTTACACGTGCCCTCTGTCGGCTTGTCCATGTTCGGCGCTGCGCTGAGGGAGCGCTCCTCTCTCCACCGCAGCCATCTTGGATTTTTTGGAGAAGAGTAAATAAAATTAACACGGAGCGGGTCACTGCGCATGCGCGGAGCGGCCGCCCGGCGTGGCGGCTCCGAAACAAGAGAGCAGCGCGACCAATCGCGGCCGTGCTCACGTAATCTAAACCACGCCCCCTCCTCCGAGTCCTTAAAAAATGCGCCGACGTGTTTGCGTCACTGCACCGTGACCGGAAGTGACCTCCTCTCATTCATTCCATTAGTTTATTCACAAACTCGCTTTTAAACCGTGTATCATATCGAAGTTCATTTAATTATCAAATATAATAAAATATCACCGACTTTCTTTCTTTTGTTTAACTTTTAATGCACTGTTTATCGAGCAGCAACTTATATTTTCTGTTTATTTACAAAAGTTACTGGTTTTGAAGAAGAAGAAGAAGAAGAAAAAAGCAATCCCCGGATGAAAGGGAGGCATCTGATTGGTCAAACGGATAATTAATGATCTATCGCTGAAAAAAAAATCTTTTTTTAATTACACATTACCATTTAAGAAGAATACCTGATAGAGTGTGTTCTGTACCAACAACTTGTGAGTTTATTAATTCAGTGGATTTTACATCCAATATATATGAAACTGGAACACACACACACACACACACACACTCACTCACTCACTCTCTCAACTGTGTGTTACTGAACTGTACAACCTGAACTCAACACACACTCATTATTTATCTCAATCCATTCCACAACCATCTATTATTTATATTTATTCATATCCTACTAACATGCTGTTCTGCGCCTCTCGACTGCTGCTGCTGTTTTTGCACTGCATTGTGTTTGTGTAGAAATACTCTCTCGTTTATGGTCCTCTTTTGCACATCACTGTATAATCAGAGTTCACTGGTCAGTGCTATTGTGTGTTTTGTGTATTTGTCCCACACTGTTTTGTGTGGTCTGTCTGCACTGTTCACACTCGGTTGCACACGATGTGGCGAGGACATTTACTTTAAACCTTAACTCTGTGTTGTGTACGTAGCTTCATGTTGTTTAATGGAGCACCAGGGTTCTGGAGGAACGTTGTCTCATGTCACTGTGTACTGCGTCTGATAAACCTGGTAGAAATGACAATAAAAACATCTTGACTTGACTCTATATTCTTCTATGAACAGTAACTAAATTAGTTATTAATCCCAAAATGTGTTTGATTAAAAAGATTCTATATATTTTAATAGTTAAATATACGCAGAAGTTGATGTGTAATTATTAATGATGAGTGTGACAGTGATCTAATAATAAACTCTTTCACACTTCTGTCTGAAAACACAAAATAAGTTTTTATTTACAACATTTTTTTCTGTATAATCAACATTACAAATACATCTCTACTGAGTGAATGATGGATTA
This sequence comes from Silurus meridionalis, assembly GCF_014805685.1. Classification (NCBI taxonomy): domain Eukaryota; kingdom Metazoa; phylum Chordata; class Actinopteri; order Siluriformes; family Siluridae; genus Silurus; species Silurus meridionalis. The sequence continues at coordinate 313,898 of NC_060884.1, read as the reverse complement.
CACTATTTACGGGAATGTCGCACAGGATGAATAATCACACAGCGACCCGATTGTCTTTGGCCCATTTCTTCATGATGCGGATGATGTACTCGACCTGCGGATTCCCCGTGCTGCGTAACATCGGCAAAACCTCCTTCAGGCTCTCTCTGAGAACAAACACCACAACAAACCGATCTGATCTCATACACTATCAGACACTAGTAGAGTTTTTACTCCAGTAACACCTTCAGTGTGAATATTAATAATCAGCTGAGATAAATGACACTGTGTGTGTGTGTGTGTGTGTGTGTGTGTGTGTGTGTGTGTGTGTTTGTGTGTGTAAAAAAGTGTGAGACCTCGGTTCACGTCCTGCCAGGATGAGCTGGAAGATTCCCACACAGGCTCCACGCTTCCCCTCCCAGTATTCCGGATTCGGATCCAGACGCTCCAGAACATCAAACGACTTCGCCGCATAGTAAAACTGTCCCATCTAAAACACACACACACACACACACACACACACACACACACACAAAGAGCAGTGAGTGGGATCATAAACCCTGTGATATAAAGCTTCGAACCCTGTACATGTTTTTACACACGTCACATCATGGTCTATTTAGATGAATTGGGGCGGAGTCATATGAGGGGCGGAGTCATAAACATAACAGCCTGTAAGACCTACGTCGCAGGTTTGGAGAAGAATCATTTCTACAGCGTCACTCCTGGAGGAAAGAACAGGGGGTTTTCATGACCTACACGTGTTCACATGTTCACCACTGTCCAACTAAATGCTCTGTGCAAACCTACAGTGCAGGGCAAGTTCAGAATGGTGTAGAATCATGCTAACAAACGCTAACACAATAGTTCATTCAGAATTAGTACACCCATGATAATCATATGATGATGATGATGATGATGATGATGATGAAGACCTTGTAGCAGTCGTTGGCGATGACCTGCAGGAGGCTAAAGGAATCTGCTGAAGTTTCCATTTTGAGGTACAGCTCCCACGCCAGCCGAGCTTTCTGATTCATAATATCTACAACACACACACACACACACACACACACACACACACACACACACGAGTTTAGTGTCTCAGTAAATTAAATAAATATATGAATTAGTGCTGTTTGTTTTATTTAAAACGTATTAACTATTTTTCCCCCTTTAAGTAGAAATTAAAGTACACTGGGGGTGCCATTAATTTAACACAGATAAAAACATTGAGACGTACAGCAGCGAGCGAGCCAGCTCAGATACACATAATCATTCCTGATCTTCTCACTCTGGATGAGCAGGAACACCTGCCCACACACACAGACACACACACAAAGGCTCTTAGAGATGGTGATGATCAATATGTACAACCACACACACTCCTGAAACATCAGGGTCATGTGATGTAATCATGTG